>NC_090267.1:247779948-248082948 GCF_040414725.1 Anabrus simplex | reverse complement strand
CAGTCTAATGATCATTGGATATATCCACATTACGATTGATGGTCTTGGACCCCATGTCTTCCCGACGGCTCTTTTACTTGCATACAGGAAGTTCTTGGCTCGGGTTATGTTCCTTTCCATATGTGGATTCCACGTTAGGTTTTTATCTAATACTACACCTAGGTGCAGTGCCTGTTCTTCCATATATATATCTTACCCAAAGAGTTTCAGTGATCTCATTCCCTCTAATTTCCTCCTTCTTCTAAAAGAGATCAGAGTTATCTTGTTCGGGGTGACTGATAGTTGTTCTTCCCGACACCAGTTCTCCACAAGGTTAAGTGATCTTTGCATGAGGTCCTGGATAACACTCATCACCTTACCTCGTACCACAATCACTAGGTCATCCGCGTATCCTTGTGTATAAAAACCTTGTTCATTGAGCATAGCTATGATTTTGTTCACCACGAGGTTCCACAGCAGAGGAGAAAGAACTCCTCCCTGAACACAGCCTCTGGTGGCCCTAAACGTCAGCCTTTCTTCAAACAGGGTTGCTTTTATCTTCCTTCCGTCTAACATGGATTTAATATATTTGACGACGGTTTTACTCACCTTGCTCTTTTCCAATGCATTGATCATAGACATAGGTTGTATTGCTGAAGGCTCCTTCTATATCTAGAAATGCTGCCAGTGCAATTTCTTTAAATTCTAGGCTTTCCTCTAGTTTACAAACCAACTGATGGAGTGCTACTTCAGTTGATCTGCCAGGTCTATATGCAAACTGATTTTCATGTAACGTTGAGTTCAGTTGCACCGTTCTTCTGATATATTTATCCAGAATTTTCTCCATTGCTTTCATTATGAAGGAGGTTAAACATAATGGTCTGTATGCTTTGGCTTGGGCATAGTTTACCCTTCCAGGCTTAGGTATGAATACTGCTTTAGCTTCAGACCATGATTTTGGCACGTACCCTGAAGCTAGACTAGCTCTGAAAAGGTCCGTCAGGGCATTGACGAGTATCTCCTGTCCTTCCTGTAGGAGTATCGGAAGTATCTCATCTGGCCCTGGAGCCTTTATAGGATGAAACTTGTTGATTGCCCATTTTACATGGTTATGTTTTATTAGTCTGTTGGCACAGTTCCAGTCTGTCTTCGAGCTCCGGTCTCTGTTCCAACCATTTCTTCTTCTGTCATCTCCCCAGCCTCGGGAAAGTGACACGCCATTAGTATCTCCAACGTGTCCCTCCCCGTCTGAGTAAATGACCCATCTGGTTTCTCCAGTGTCCCCACTTGATTTATATGAGTTGCTTTCACAAGCTTCTGGAGCCTTGCTGTTTCAGTGTGTGATTCTACTTTCTCACAGAACAGTCTCCAAGATTTTCTTTTTGCTCTCCGTATCTCTAGGTTATATTCAATGAGTTTCTTATGATATACGTCCCACATACCATTTCTAGATGACAATCTATACAACATCCTAACCTCTTTTTTCATTTTGGCTAGTTTGTTCCACCACCTTACTTTTTTGGTGTTTTTCTTTTCTTTGAGAAGACAGTTTTCATGGAATGAGTCTTTAAGGGCCTCTTCTAATAGTTCCACTGCCTCATCCAATTCTTTCTATCTTCTCACATTAGTTGGAATTTTTTGTACAGCCTTCCTTCGAACTTCTCTGTATCTGTACCAGTTAGTTCCTTATGGGTCTCTGTACATCTTAATCCCACATAGTCTCGCATCTATTGCAAATTGGATGTGCTGGTGGTCTGCCAGTGATCGTTCCTCCAGCACCTTCCAGTCTTTAATAAAGTTTGCAATATGCATAGTGCTTAGTGTAATGTCTATTACCTCCCTACGATTTTTATTTTTAAATGTAGGTTTGTTTCCCACGTTTAATATCGTCAACTCAGTTCCAATAATGAACTCTAGTAAAGACTCACCTCTTGCATTGCAGTTCGTGCTGCCCCATGCCGTGTGGTGTGAATTTGCACCTACTTCAAGGACTAGGTGTTTGCCTTGCAAATTAGGTTCTCAACTTCTGATGGGGATAGATTAGTTGAGTCATATGGGAGGTATGCAGAGCCTATGCTTATTTCTCTGGGTCCTTCCCAATTTCCAAGTGTTCCTGCAACTTTAAGACATTTTAATTTCCTGTTCGCAAGAAGACATGTTCTGGGTATTTCCGATGTTGTGTCATCAGCTTACCTCCAAATTCTGCCAGTCCTGCTACTCTTCCCTTAACTACCCATGGCTCTTTAATGAGGGCCACGTCAATAGTCTCAGACTTGAACTTCCTGGCGAAATTGGCCACATCTGCTTGTTTATGGTGAAGATTGACCTTCAGCTCCATCTTTATCAACATTGGGTTTCGTTTTTCCCCTGATGACTTGAAACTTGATCTGCCCAAGTCCGAGCTTAGGCTAAAATGACTGTCCTTCCTGTCTTATCGATTGAAGTGGCATTCAGCACTCTCCACTCTTGTGTTAGATATCATGCTGATTGATTCTGACAGCAGTCTGCTCTACTGGAGCCTCTGTTGCCATTTCTTGTGTTGATTCGGCGACAGCCTGTCCAATGGATACTTCTGTCTCCGTTTTTTCACCTTGGGCTTGCTCCTGGATCTGCTCTACTAGAGCTTCCTTGGCTTCTCTTGATGTCATAATTTTTGAAATTGGTTCTTTATAAGCATCCATATTTCAATCAATCATAGGGTTTTTGTCCCTTCTAGAGTCCAGAGCGTCGTTCTTAACATCCGTGGTGAGGCATACAGCCAGAAATTGTCCTCCCACAACTCAGGCTCTCCATAGCAGAGACCATGCCCCTCAGTCGTCCATCCAGCTGTCCGCCCCAGGCCAGAACCTAGCCATGTTTGTTCCTCCTTCAGTAGGCCTACTCACATGGTCTCCACTTGGCATTATCATGACAGTTCACAGCCATGACTTCCCCCCTAGGTTGGGATTGCCCCTTTCCCAACCCGCAGCTCGTCCAGGCTACGTAGAGCAAAGTGATGTGTTGGTTCCAGCATCCCACAGTGAGCCTTCACCTCAATCACCAGCCCCAATTCACCTGAACCACTGTATTACCCATGTGGGGGTAACATGGATGCCTCTCTAGCATGTTTGAGCGAGGCTTCCACTTCCAAGCCTTGACTTGGGTGAGTAACAATCACAATGCCTCAAGACGTTTTTTGTTAATACCTGTTTTTGGTCCGTGAGAGGGTATTTTATTTCCCTCAGACCCGCCAGACAAGTCCCAAAGGGCCCCCTTATCTGCCACCTAGGATGCGCCCGATAGGGGAACAAGTAAATAGGTACACTTGCAGTGAGGGAGTAAAATTTTCCATTTCTTCTGAACTTTGCTAAAAATTAACTAAAGAATATTTCCTCGGAAAAGAGCATCTTAAATGGGAGCAAAGCACAATATAATGGGGTATTTTGTAATGCTTTCTGTAGGAAATGTCTAGGGACCGTGCAGAAAGTGTGTATTACCCAGGATAGCACAATTAAACAGTAGCGTCTTTTTGTTGTTTCTACTGAATGTGTGACTGTGCATCTACTGTCATCCTTGTTTCTACTGGGATGTGTTTTGTTTACGATGTTATACATGATACTTATACACATTTTTTCCCCTGTACCTTTATATTCTCCCACTTGTAAAAAAAGCAAATCAGTTGCATTGGATTCGTTCGGTGCTACATAGGTTGGCATATCCCTTTTGTTTACTAATGAAAGACATTATTATTATTATTATTATTATTATTATTATTATTATTATTATTATTATTATTATTATTATTATTATTATTATTATAGTACTTCCATTACTAATATATTGGGTTTTGGTATTTTCTTTTTCAAGTTGATAGTTTATATCTCCTGCCTTTGTCCTTTGATCTCCTCTTAAAATTCTCTGTGAGGGTTAAGACATAAACCTAAGGTGATTATTGGTGTCACTTGCATAAGTAAGCCACTTTTCCTCTGTAACTTCTATTTTCTAGACAGTCGGCTTCCTGTATTGTGCCCTTTCTTCTACAGGGTGACCATCATAAAGCCCAGCAGCGCAGCCTACACACAGGAGGTGTGTGCGTGACAGGAAGTCCGCAGTAAATACATTGTCGCATAATCTATTTCAAACAAACAAATAACAACAAAAATAAAAGTACTCACGTACATCACGCCAGAAGATGAAACTACCTCCCTTCGTTGTTCAAGCATTTCTGGCACCTGCTTAGGAAATTGTTCATTACCCTCGGCAGTTCCCTCTGAGAAATGGCAGCAATTTTTCTTACATACAGACATACATACATACATTATCATTATAGACTGTTATGCCTTTCAGCATTCAGTCTGCAAGCCTCTGTGAATTTACTAAACGTCACCACAATCCTCGATTCTTGACAAATGTTATTTCGATGTTCATCTAAAGTGTGTGATTTTGTAGGAGACCATTTCAGAGCATTACCAATGTTACCTACAGTTTCTTGTGCGAGTACTATACGTGGTTTATAACGTTTCTTATCAAGACGACTTCCCGTCTTACGTAATTTATTTACTAATCTATGAATCGAAATCCAACCTGGAATTTGAACACCAGGAAACTTTTCTTGAAATATTCTCCTTACGGCCCTCGCACTTTCTATACGAACGTATGAATCGTAAGTGAATACTCTTTGGGAACAGAATACTGACACCTGACCTGAGCCATTTCACTGAATTCACACACTTTTCTAATACCACCAACGCCGGGCTGAGTGGCTCAGATGGTTAAGGCGCTAGCCTTCTGACCCCAACTTGGCAGGTTCGATCCTGGCTCAGTCCGGTGGTATTTGAAGGTGCTCTAATACATCAGCCTCGTGTTGGTAGATTTACTGGCACGTAAAAGAACTCCTGGGGGACTAAATTCCGGCACCTCGGCGTCTCCGAAAACCGTAAAAGAGCAGTTAGTGGGACGTAAAACAAATAACATTATTATTAATAATACCACCAACAAAACATGTGCCACATTTGCAGACATTCAACAAACATTGAAACCTGGTGCGGTAGTGCGGCCTTGAGTACATCCGGCACTCTATTTTGCCACTGGTCGACTCACTCACTCACGAATTCCCACACACAGGATGTGTTGTTTGTTAGAAATAGATTACGCGACAATGTATTTACTGTGGATTTCCTGTCATGCACACACCTGTCGTGTGGAGGCTGCCCTGAGGGACTGGTTCCGCTTTATGTTGCTCATCCGGTATAATAGATTATAATAACTGGATAATATATGAGCAGTTCTATTGATACCAGATTTAACAGATCCTTTACTTTTTTGTATTTGTTGTTTGCCACCTTGTTTTTAATTTATACTAATTTTTCCTGTTTATCTCTTGCATTCTATACTTCAGACTTTTGTCTGTTAACTCCTGTGTATCTTCAAGTAACTGACCCACCTGTGGTGTAGGAGTAGCGTGTCTGCCTCTTACCCGGAGGCTCCAGGTTTGTTTCCTGGTCAGGTCAGGGATTTTACCTGGATTTGAGAGCTGTTTTGAGGTCCACTCAGTTTCCATAATTATAGTTGAGGAGCTATCTGATGGCGAAATAGCGGTCCCGGTCTAGAGAGCCAAGAATAGCAGCCAAGAGGATTTGTCGTGCCAACCGCATGACACCTCATAATCTGCAGGCCTTCAAGCTGAGCAGCGATTGCTTGGTAGACAAAAACCCTTTGGGGCTGATGCGCCATGTTTGTATCTCTAATTGTCCTGCCACAAGAAGGAAGTTCTTATCACGATCCTGCAATGTAAAAGGGATGTAGCTCTTTGAGTAGTTCCGAAGGCAGGGTCGTAACTCGCGAACAATTACCGGTAATCCACATATAAAAACTTGTATGAGAAGATTTACTGCCACATAAGTGAATTCCTTCATATATATAGCTTGCCAGAATCTCTTATTATCAATAGAAATAAAAGGTTGTTAAACACGTTTTGTTATTCTTATTAACACTATTATTATTATTAAAATGTTGCGAGAGGAATAAACAAGTATGTTTTGTAGATCTAGAGAAGGCCTATATAAGTGCCTCAGTGCCAGAGGTGATTAAGTGGCATAACAGCTCATTTTGATATGTTTAGTGTAATGCCTTGAAAAGATCGTATTCTATCAGTGCCAGGCATGACTAACAACCTTACTATGTCTGTAACGTGCTGCCATCAGTGAGCAAGTCTGGCACTGTAAAGAAGACTGTGATGTGTGAGCCATACATGACTAACTGCCGAGAAGATGGCGGTGGTGTTGCATGAGAGTTCATCAGTATCGGACTTATCTACTGTTAACGATGATGATAGTACATATCAGATGGAAGGAAATATCTTCACTAATGAATCAGGTATGCCTAATTTGTTTTAGATATAAAAAGTGTGGGTGGCAGTCCATAAAATAGATGTAAGAGGTTTTTAAAGCAGTGTGGCACTTGTCATGTCTGGCGCTTTTACAGCATACCTACTGCATTGCATAGGCCTACTAAATCCGTTATATTTGATACATCAGCTAATGTGCATACCTTTCTGAAATTGATAATAATAAAGTAATGGCAGTAGATGGACGTGTGTAATTTTGGTGCAGCAAATATCCATCTGTAAGAAGGAACTCTGCTCGTTTATGATTTCCTGGCAGTGTTTGTGGCACTGTAACATGTATCGAGTGTGTGTTAGTGATATCTAGTGGATCTGAGATCTTGTAATGTTGATTTTTGGCTCAAAAAATGTACCTTTTGTGCCCCAAGTGTCAGCCATTTTGTTTTACCTGCAATTCAGTCCATAGATAACACTATGTAGAGAGAGACTCGGTGTATTTGTTTACCATATTTACCCTAACTGTCAGCCATCTTCTTATATTTACCATCAAAGCCATGGAAACCTTGAAGACGGGTACTCTACAT
Organism: Anabrus simplex; assembly: GCF_040414725.1. Classification (NCBI taxonomy): domain Eukaryota; kingdom Metazoa; phylum Arthropoda; class Insecta; order Orthoptera; family Tettigoniidae; genus Anabrus; species Anabrus simplex. The sequence goes on along the minus strand of NC_090267.1, from coordinate 248,076,063 downwards.
ACCCTCACCAACATTGGCTGGGATGTGGACTGTATAATTCTGGGTGCCATTACGATGGATGTAATGGTTTTGTATTGCTCTCATGTGCATTCATCTATTTCCTGTTATTCAGCATCTGCCTTCTACATACTACCACAACATTACCTGTGCAAACCTCTGTGACAGTGAAAGCGGAGTTCATCATCGGTATGGTGGAATTGGCGGAAGAGGCAACCCCTCCCAACTAACGTTGATTAATTAGACCACTGCCTTGTGGTTAGAGAAGGGATTTTCAGAGGTTTGTGGATCTATCGCGAGAGAAAAGGGCTCTGGGGCTTACAACCTCAGTTCTGTATTTGAAAATAGGATCTCCTGTTGATAAAAGATTTGAAGACTTTAAACAGGTACGTTTTCTAATTAGTGTTTAAGTTGACACGTATTTTAATATGATGGAAACATCTTCTGTGGCAACTCCTCCAGGGGGCAGCCAAAAATGGAAATCCCTCAGCGATGCAACTGGGTCTTTGTATTCTGGAGTGCCCGGAATGTCATGTAAGGAAGAGTCGGAGCTTATTGAAACCTCGTCACAAAAAGACCTAAATGAAAACATCTGCTTGGAACATTAAACACAATACAATCCATCAAATAGGAAAACTGGAACATTTAATGAAAATTTCGGAGGAAAGAAACATATTCATTCTGGCATTGCAAGAAACAAGTTATCTGTACGAGGAGACATTGGAGTCTGCTGGGTTTAGAGCAGGCCTCAGCATTCAGCGACTTCTGTGTCTGGGCGCATATTTGCTTCTCCAAACTCAAGCTGGGTGGGCAGTAAGTCATTGAGCAGCGGCTGCGAGTAGTGAACATTGAAGTTACATATCATGGCTTAGCAAATTCATTGCAGCAGTGTAGCTAAGTCGTATAGTCAACCGACTTCTCTGTGGGAAGACAAATACTGTATTTTGTTTCTGCGAGTGGTGATGGTGGATTTACATGCCTCTTGTGTAATGCGACTATAGTTGCAAAAAAATATATTTAAAGACATTACAAAGCTAAACGTGAGCACACATGACATATTAGAAGAAGATGAACGTCTAAAGTTGATAAAAGATTTGAAGACTTTAAACAGGTACGTTTTCTAATTAGTGTTTAAGTTGACACGTATTTTCCAGTTTTTGGCGTATTTCATTTTGTAAGTTTTAAAGTACTGTAGATTCTATTGGTAACAATACAAAAATTTTGGTTGTTTAAAATATTCAGTTTACTGCATGCAAGTGTTTAAACAACAGATTTAACGAAACACGTGTTTTCTTTTTAACAGGAAATCACACCGTAATTATGGAATCCAGCTGCTGTCGAAGTAAGTTATAAAATCGCACATTTAATTGCGAGACAGTGCCAACCTTGCACTGAAGGACCTGTTGTAAAACAGTGTTTAAAAACAGCTTCTGAGATACTGACTCCAGAAGAGTCTTTCACGTTTAATATGGTAAGTGTCTCAGTCCGAACTATAGCTCGCCGTATAGAAGAGCTCAGTTCAGATGTAAAACAATAGCTGTCCAAAAAAATTAAACAATTTATTGCACTTGCCCTGTCCTTAGATGAAAGTACACACATAAAATGGTTTCCACGCCACGAATAAATATCACTAGCTGTGCTAGTCTCCAATCGGTTAAGAATTCTCTGAAATGTCGGTGATTAAATCTGATGAAATTAAGTATGTTAACGACAACTGCCATAATTTCTTCATACCGTAATACTTTGGTGCAGTGCTTCCTGATGAAGCACTCAGTGCACAGGGCACATGATTAATCCTCATGATTGTATTTTGGACTGTAAATGGGAATCAAAATCAGCTGTTATACGCACCCTAGCGGGAGCTTCATCCAAAGTCACAGATACTAGCTTCTCCCAAAGCAACTGTACTTTTTGAACAGTTACTTCTAAAACTGCGTGAATATCTCCCCAGTAGTGGTGTTCTTTAATGCTGTTATATCCAGAAACGCTTCTGTAACATACGAATTCCATGGAAACCATTCCATTTCAGTGGTCAATGCGGAACCAATCCATTGATTTCTCGATAATTGCTTGAACCTGGAAGAGAGACAGATGTACTTGGCAAATTCTTGGACGGTGATTTCTGGACAGAGATCATCAATGAAACTAATAAGTATATGCATGCAATGCATTTCTGGCGGATGGGGATTGTGGTAATATATGGAAAGATGTATCCATACATGAAATGAAAGCTTATTTTGCCCTCATCATAACGTCACAGAATATTGCGCCGATCCTGTGTCCAGGGCGGGTTGCGAAGAACTCCAGACTAGCTCATTTATGTCTATAATTTCCATTCACACTTCGTCTTGTGGTCGTGGATTCGAAGAGATTGCAAATAATGTTATGCTTGGCGGCTATTTCCTTTATCGATCAGGCCGATAGACGTCTCCTCCGTATCAAATAACCTTTACATAAAATCAGCTTCATGGTCCGTATTGCACTTCAATAGATTCACAATTAAGTATTTATTTATTTTCCACCTAGTCGATACAATGATTGCTTAAGGCAATTTTTAATGGTCAAAAATGGTACATGTATCGTATATTATCAACATCTTCAGCCACATAACACTGTTTAGATGAAAAATATATAAAATTGACAAAGTAATGCTTTAGAGGAAGTGTCCTTAAAATTAACATATGTGCTTTAGAGGAACTGTCCTTAAAATTAACATAAGGACACTTCCTCTAAAACATTACTTTGTCAATTTTATATATTTTTCATCTAAACAGTGTTATGTGGCTGAAGATGTTGATAATATACGATACATGTACCATTTTTGACCATTAAAAATTGCCTTAAGCAATCATTGTATCGACTAGGTGGAAAATAAATAAATACTTAATTGTGAATCAAATATCCTTTCTTATAAAATATAGTTTTTCCGAGCGAGTTGGCCGTGCGGTTAGGAGCACGCAGCTGTGAGCTTGCGTCTGGTAGATAGTGGGTTCGAACCCTACTGTCGGCAGCCATGAAGATCTATTTCTGTGGTTTCCCATTTTCACACCAGGCAAATGCTGGAGCTGTACCTTAGTTAAGGGCATGGTTGCTTCCTTCCCACTCCTAGGCCTTTCCTATCCAATCGTCACCATGAGACATATCTGTGTCGGTGCGACCTAAAGCAGATTGCAAAAAAACAAGAATGAACAAGAGTCGACTAACAAAGAAAGTCTTTAACTACATCATCAGATTAAAAGCAACTACTATATGTGTGGAAGAAATGAGAAAGGACATGGAGGAAGTTGGCATTAATCCAAAAGAAATCTTTAATAGAGATATGTTTCAAGATAAAATTGATAAATTCAGGAGTTTCCAGGAAAAGCAAAATGAGAAGTCCAAGAATATATGGTCAGAAGAGAGGAAGATTGTTTACCATGGTCCAGAGTAGACCAAACTTAAAGAAAACCAAACCAAACCCCATGGCCTACCAAGCGACTGCTGTGCAGCCAGAAAGAAGAAAAAATATTATTATTATTATTATTATTATTATTATTATTATTTATTATTATTATTATTATTATTATTATTATTCCCTTCCATTTTACTTATAGATTATGATATTCAAATGCATCATGGGATAAAACGGAAACTAGACTCAAACATTAAAAAAGTAATCAGGAAAAAAACTGTTAGAATCTGGGCAGGAGTATACATCATGTGGCAGCCTGTTAAAACCCGAGAATTAACAGATAAGTAACGTTGTTGTTCAAAGAATTGTAATAATCCGATACCTTAGAAAAGGCGAGTAGAAATTTATCATAGTTTTTACAAATCGGACTGGTCATTAAAGAATGCTTTCATTGTGGGATCAATAACAGTAACCGTTGGTGGAAGATGCCATACTAAGGCTGAATAATATTGATGGAGTAACATTAGGGTATATAGAATGCAAGATGCTAGTGGCAGAGACCAGGTTATCTGCAAGAAGTTTTACTTCAAAACGCTATGCAGTTCAGGCAGTTCTATTTATCTGGCCTTGAAGCGGAAACAAATGGGTCTGCCTGCTCCTGATTGTTGAGAGAAACGCACTCCACATAACAAAACTCCTAGAAGTACTGGAGAGAAGGTGCTTAAGTTCAATGACTCATTTCCAACGTACCCTTCATACTAACACTTCTTTACAAATTTTAATTTATTCTTCCACCTAATCAATACATAGTTAATATCATCGAATAGTACTAGTCTCACCTGTTCATTGCAGCCATCCTCAGCTATTCACCATAAATTATTAGAAGGGCCAGTATCATTAATATCAAATGTGGTTAAATCCCATAAGTTATGATTACAAAGCGGGAGATTTCCGATTTTTCATCGTTCTTTCCGATCTACCGATCGCTACGACTAATCCCCCGATTTTCAGAGCAGTTTCAGTAATTTTCGTGTTTTTTTAAACTCCCGCGCATTTCCTCGTTCTGTCGATGTATGGCTGAGTATGGCTGGTCAATAGTAGTTCTGATAATCACTACCGGATGGCAGTACGGGGCATGGTGGCCAGCCACGCGCTCCTCTTTGGTCTATAATACAGTCAAATACTAAAGCAGCTTAATAATAGGAAGTGGAAGTCGCAGGCGAGTAACCTAACCGCAGAAGTCGCACGCCATAGATGTCTAACCCGGGACAGAACCAGCATAAGTGCTCGTGTTACATCATGTAGTAGTTCTTCTTGGTTGTGTGTCTTAATACTGTATTTGTTTTGGCCAAAATGTCAAATAAGAAATAAGATGCAGTGTTTAAAAGCACTTTAGGGAAGAGTTTCCCTGTTTCAGTTAATGCAGGGAGGGACAAACATTCACATTCTGTACTACGGTATATGTAGGTGAGATTTTTCAGTTGTGCGTTGCAGGAAGTGCGATATACTCAAATATGTGCAAACAAAAAACATAGGGAGGGTGTCCAGTGTGTAGATAGAAACCAGAAACTGAACTTTTCTCGTAAAAATCAAGATGTAAATCTTGTGAAGAATGCCGAGGCTTTATTTACGTCATTTATCGTAGAACATAACCTGCCTGTAAATAGTGCCGAACAGGCAAGGCCTTAGTTTCGTAAAATGTTTCCCGATTCAGAAATCGCTTAATGATATGGGTGTGCTAGAATGAAAATAGCGGCTATCATTACAGAAATGTGCATGGAAGAAAGTGTGAAAATTGTATCATATTTGTAGGTGAATGCTACATTTTTTAGGCCTGAGCCGAATGAAATTCAGAGTTGTCTACTCTCTGTGCCTAATTTAGAAGGGGATGCTACTGATGCTAACATTGCCAATCTTTTGCTCTGAACTTTTCTGGAATTCTGCATTCCATTAAAAAACTACTTAGCTCTTGGTGCTGATAATGCTCCAGTATTCGTAGGATTAAAGAATGGTGTGGCAGAATGTTTGAAGCGGGAAAATGGTAACATAATCATCGTAGGCTGCTCTTGTCACCTAATTAATCTTGCTGCAGAGAAGGGTGCGGCGTGCTTGCCTGTTAATGTAGATAGAAGTATAATTGATATATTTTATTATGTGGAAAGGAGTGCAAAGAGGAAAGAAAAGTTCAGAGAATTTCATACTTTACACCACACAGAGATCAGGAAAAAGTCTGAAGCATGTGCCTACTTGATGGTTATCACTAAGAAGGTGTTTAGATAGGATTTTGCTGCTGTGGAATCCTTTGGTTACTTTATCAGGAGCAAAATTGTGAGTAAGGATTCTCAGATGGGAAGTTTGAAGACTTACAAAATTCCTAAGCACAGTCTAAGTACAGATGTGTCTTGCAGTGGCGGCTCGTGAAAAAATCGTCCTACGTGCTACAAAAAAACAAGCTAAATACGCTGTTTTAAATCTGCATATTGCCATGATGAACAACGCATACTTCAAACTTGGTAATAATAATAATAATAATAATAATAATAATAATAATAATAATACAACTTTTCTCACAATTTATAACTCAGAACAAACAAAAACAACATTAATTTGGAAGCAGATGAATTCTTCGACAACTGTCTACGAGATAAATAATTCATTCGAGAAATATTGTTTTTACTAACCTAATGGCGCAACTTACATCAGTGCAAATAGAATCGTGGGAATATAGATCCCCACTAAGAGTACTAATTTAATTTCACTTTATATACACTGCAGTGGATAAATAATTTGATAAATCTCCGTATAAACTTGAGCACTAACACAATGACAGAAAAAACACGCACCAGTAATATAACCGCGAGATTAAAAACCGCACAAAGCAACTGAAAGAGCTGCCAACTGATTCACTGAGACCTCCCCTATTACCAGAGTAAATGTCCGGTTCCATGGCTAAATGGTTAGCGCGCTGGCCTTTGGTCACAGGGATCCCGGGTTCAATTCCCGGCTGGGTCTGGAATTTTAACCATCATTGGGTGTATGTGTTGTCTTCTTCATCATTTCATCCTCATCACGACTCGCAGGTCGCCTACGGGCGTCAAATCAAAAGACGTGCATCTGGCGAGTCGAACATGTCCTCGGATACTTCCGGCACTAAAAGCCATACGCTATTTCATTTCACCAGAGTAAATTACATTGTAATGCGGGATCACATTTAGGGTCACTCAAAGATTCTTTGACTCACCTACGAATTCCTTATTTTTGACACAAAAGGAAGATGGATATTTTAATAAGCATGTGTGAGATAGATTGCCTCCGCTTACGCTTTACTTTCGAGCCCAGACGATGCTACTCTCTAGTGGCAGACTCGCTTACCACGTTCAACATCACACGGCCGACTTGATGCGTCGCTCTAGCTAGCTAAGGAGCGCAGCGAGGGATCCAGTCGGCCGTGAACATCAAGGTAGCAGGAGACATCGAGTACTTCTACCCCCTTGCGGGAGAGGAAGTAACTATAGACGGGATCAGTGAAAGTTGATCCCGGTTTATGGTATACTCCGCCGGCTAGGGGGAGTGTTGCAAGCTTGGCTGCGCCTGCGTATTGCTTCCTCCAGGCTACAGGCAAGGGCTCACTTCACATGAGCACGAGCCTTGTTCCCCGGGAGAACGGCGCTAGGTGTTCGACAGATCTCGTCCTGATTTTCACAAAACACAAATTCATATCGTACTCAAAACGAAAAGGCACCACGATAATTTTACTGTACATAAATAATATTCCTTACAGTTTCAAGCTACGTGCTGGAGCCCGGTAGCACGTACTGACCGGCCGCCACTGGTGTCTTGTTTGTCTGAAAAGGTGAAGGTCAGATAACAACAAATTAACAACCTGAGCTTGAAGCTCCCTATTTACAAATTTTACAGGAGCACTACTCTCCTTTCAACCAGCAGTCAAGGAGACTGATCTCTCTCTCTTTTTTTTTTTTTTTTTACCAGTAGGAAGAGCATCCTTGCTCCACAAATTTACACTTACCAGGCCTATCAAAGGCACAACCTACATTTAACCAAATTAAACAGTGTTCACTGTCTTAACTGTTCAGCAGTCTTATTGGCTTAAAATGAAGTGAATGAAATTGAGTTTAACAGGGGTAACAAGGACCCCTTCTACATGACCTTTGGTAAAAACAAAAGTTTAACGTTACAGACAGAAAAGAAAAATATTAGGAGGCGAACTCTTGCACTCCTTGAAATTCATGTGAAAATACTTATCCCGTAGGTGGACTGATGGCCCGACGTTACAGAGGCTAAGCCTATACTACGGATGTGACTAGATGTAGAGAAAGTTTACAAAATTAAGAGATAAATTTAAAAGTTCGAGTAAGTTCTGTAGACTTGTGTGAAAATTTACATTAAGAAATAAAAGTTACATGGCGAAAGAAAATTGAAACCTTCCCCTGGAGCGAGCTTTCAAAGACTATCACATAGTTAAGCAGAATCTGCCATTACCTTGAGCTGGTGGACCTCTCATAGATGGACGAGGGAGACCTTCCCCCCTGCCTCCGCTATGAACACACTCAAAACCTTTAGACTGGAGCCATCACAAAGACAACATGGCCTGAAATGTGCCAGCTTTTATAGCGGAGGGGAATGTTCCAGATTTCTCTGGGCCTAGGCCCTAACACACCCACAATTCCCAAAAAGACTTGTTAAGTCTTTGATTATAGCTGGATTTTAATGGAAAGTTGATCTCAATAACTTGGAAGAATTCCGATCTTGATTTCTCTCCTCTATAGTGAACCCATGGTGGTTTGTCTTTTGTCAGGACTAATATTCACATTATGAATTTCTGGGCAACAGGGAGTGTTAGGGCTAGATAAGACTTTTTTCAATTAGTGATTGACACACGCAGCAGGCAGGAATGATACCATAATGACCAGATGAGCAGCTGCTCAACAGAGAATGACGGGGAATGGGAAACCACAGAGAGCGTTTTTTATCAAATTTTTAATCGTAAATTATCAGAATTAGTTTCCAAGTGTGTGGCAATTTCTGGACACGTCACATAACTAATTAGTTACTGTATTGTGGAGCTAGCAGAGCGGGTATGTCACAACATCTATTGCAGGCCGAAAAGTGCAGTGGTTTCAGATCTGACTCATTGTTCTTCATAAAGATAGCCCAGTCAGGTTCACAGCTTTCTCCAGTTTTCAAGAACTTGTTCCAGTGGCCATTGATCTGAGTAAGAGAAAAGTATATAGCCCAAGTGGATTTAGGGGCACAACCCCACTCCTGTATCCTCAGTGGCACAGGGTAACCTCTGCAAACAAAGAAAATAGAGCTGACCTATTCGATCTGTTAAGTATATTACTCTCGTTCATCATCAGCTCTACAGAAATCTGGCAGCAGTGGAGGCAACAACAGATCACGATGAAGAGGGCATATTATAGTTTAATTCCTGCAATAGTGTATGGTATGGACACATGAAGGGAAAGGGTACCCAGGACGTTTCACGAAATGGAGATAACAGCAAAACGACCAAGAGGAAAACAAGAGACAGGTGGATAAAAGGAGCAGAAGAGTATGTGCAGAGAAGAGGAGAGGACTGGGCAACAGTGAAGAGGGGGAAGTGGTGGGAAGACAAGAAGAGATGGAGAGGCTTATGTTCCATGCAGACCTGGCCAATACCTGGAAACTGTATATGGTGGTGATGATAGGGTATGTGCAATTATTGAAAAGTCAAAAAAAAATCTTTCCCATTGTCTTTACACCATAAAACATGCTGACTGTCAGAGGACATATTATAGGTATTTATTTGAGGGAATAATTTGTAGAATTTGTGTTACTGATATAATACTAGCATAAGAGTAATTTTTGAATACTTTTCATTATGAAAGAGGATACTTTTCTCAGTGTCCAGATGGTTCAATAAATGATTTTGAAAGCTGCTGTAATTTTAAATTCCTTTTTGACTTCATACTGCATTTTCTCAAAATGTGGCAGGTTCTTAGTCACCTCTAGCACTGACCCCTCCATGTGGTAGAGTTGCAAGTGGAAAGGTGTTTTCCAAATTGTGGGGCTTTATTCATCATACGGCGTTTAGTGCCAGGAGTGTCCAAGAACATGTTTGGCTCGCCTGGTGCAACATGTTGACGCCCATAGGTGACTTGCATGTCTGGATGTGGGATGATGGTGATGATAATGAGGTAGGGAAAGGGTGAAACCCGGTGTTGGCATGTAGCCTACTCCTGTCGAATAACACTGGTCTGCTCAGAGCTTTACATTTCCATCCGATGGACGAATCATCATCGTCATATGCCCTCACTCCATATGAGCACTGTGGAGAAGTTTGGAATTTAATCCAGGCTTTTGGCATGCAATCTAGTGATTAGAAATTGTATACCACCACCTCCTCTACCCTGCTGGCCAACATACTGGTGGTGAAAATTTTCTCAACCAATGGGACTTGAACTGGCTAACCACAGTGTCAGACCATATAGACTTTAACACTTTAACTACCGTAGCCACCAAGCGGACTACAATGTGGGTCTATGGGGTCAGAGGTAGGTTATTCCAGGCAATCGAAGGCTGTAATCTTTCAAACTTTACTTTGCATGGATTATTTGCTGCAAGGTATAAAATGATTGAGAGGAGTTAAAACATACAAAGCACTAGTCCTATGTCTATTACTTGGTCCTAATGGCAGACTATGCTAAAATCTGCATTTACTATCTTGTAGCTTGAGAAGAGGTGGAGTGAATGTGAAGTATGAAAATTAGCATTTCCAAGACTAAAGTGATGTCAATTGGGAACAGATCTAAAAGAGATTGAATGTCATGTAGGAAATTAAAATCTGGTACAGGTGGATCACTTTAAAGTATACTCCCAGGTAAGTGATACCTAATCAACATGTAACAAGGGTAAAGTGGTGAGCTCACAGTTGACATCAACAGTGTTCTGTAAGAAAGAGTTGAGGTTCTTAGATGAATTTATTTTTATACCACTCAGTTTTCAATCCAATTTTGCTGTAGAGGAATGAAAACCCTGTGGACTCGGGATATCGAATTCATAAGTAACAGACATGAATATACAAGTAATTATTTTTGGTACAAGTAGGTGGGAACAATGACAAGAGGGTATTTGGAATGAGGAGACAGAGACCTATTCTAGGTGATTCGCATTTTTAGGAAGGAGAAAATCGTGCAGAAATAATGTGAAACAATACTTAAAATAGATGAGAGATCCTTCTTTTATGCTTTAAAAATATTCTTATATAGAAAAATTCTGACACTGTCGGTCCCCAAGATGTGACCATTTCCTCTGTTCCTATTGTTTCCAATAGATTTCGCATCGTGTGTGGCCCACTGCTACCACATTCCACGAAAATAATGAAACTGCAACATTTGAAAGTGATATCTTATGGTATCATATTCTCTCGTGTTCTTGTCACTAGCCAGTGGTTTTGACACTAACCAATGATCTTGTCACTAGCCAATATTATCACAAGGGATACTATCTGTGTCTGACGAGAAGTCGCGGCATCTTGTAGGTACAGCGTGATTAACAGGTACTACTATACTCGTTACAAACATTAGTCATGACAGAAGAAACAGATGCATGTTCATTATTAAACTATTCATTATGCAGTAGTTATAATTATAGTAAATGTGTAACTAAAGACCAATTACACTACCATTTTGAAACTTCAAAACAGCCTCTCAATTTGCAAGAGTCGCCACCAACAGCAGAGATGATTATTGTCAGGCCTTGAGACTCAAGACAGGCTCGTGCGTGGCAGCCATGCTTACCCCTTGCACTCCTTACCGCACATCTACATGACATCTTGTCAGACGACCATAGTACTAGAGGCCTGAAGGCTGCTTCACAGCTCCAAGGTAGGGGCTTATGCCCCCAGACTCCCTTTGCTTGCCCCTAGCTCAGTGGCCTTATCACTAGCCAGACCTAACCAGTCCAGACCAATGGTCTTATCACTAGTTGGGTGTATCTCATATTGTCATGTTCTTGTCACTAGCCAATAGTCTTGTCGCTAGACAGACCTAAGTTCATAAGTTGGCAGCCTTGTGTTCCACTCTGTGACATTGTGTGAGCCATGCCATGTTGGATTCTTAACCCCTCTTTTGCAGACTAGTTAGTATAGTTTAACTATAGAGCTAATTTGGGAATGAACACTGTGTACCATTTCATTGCCCGATTTGCGTCATGATCGGGAGTTGCATCCCTAATACTTGCCATGCATCGCGATAAAAATGACGGAGGTTACATAATGGAAGAGAAAATGCAGATATAACTAATCAAGTAGGCCATGAGTTAATATTGCGACGATCGGACCTTAGCAATCCAAATGGCCGTGATAAGAGAATCAGATTGTTGTCCCGAGTAAAAAAAGACGACACTTTTAAAAAAAAATTTGGTATTGATCATCAGAACGAGATTGTCAGCAAGAACTGATATTCAAGAAAAGAAGAGGTTGAATTTACAGAAGAAATCTGCGAATAATATAACTACGGCGGTGAATAAGCCATAAAGTACGAAGTGAAAGCATCGGGCGTGAAAGAAGTGAATCGCCCATAAGATTTACCAACACGAACTCATAGCCGAAATTTTAAAGAAGAATTAGAGATCGGCAGCTTATTCTTTAAGCTAGCGACAAACTAGAAATACCGAAAGTATTTGGGCTAAATATTGCACCTTCACGAATAACCTACTAGATAGCTAAAATATATATATTCGAAATTATTTATTCCCTAATGCTATCTTTTATTATGTTTTTACCGCACGTAATCGACGGAGATACGATGGCTAGCTAAACCACAAGAATGGGATCGCAATCCGGTGGGAGCCCGTGCCAGCCGACATCACCCACACCCGAGGCCAGTCACCAGTAACCAATGATGACGTGAACCGCAAGTCGAGTCGGGAGGCAGAGATCCAGAATGAAGACCATCCCAGTCGAATAACGAAAGCAAGATAAGTCAAGTTCCTTATATTTAAATTCTCGTAGTTAAAGTTACGTATATTTGAATGAACGATAGTAAATATTTAATTTAATACATGATTGCAATATGGTTAATGTTTAATTCTTCAAGAAAAAATTCTATGAGTAGGGTCATTAAAAAGGAATCCTTATAGTTTATTTAAGATACGGAGTTAGGTAGTCTTTGACGTTTCAAATCTATAATCAACGAGTAGGAGTGCTTGTTTATTTTATGTGAAGCTTTGAAAACCGACGTTATCGATGTAATTCTGAAGACTTATGCCTTTCACTGGGTAATTCAACTCCAGTCCAATGCAGAATGGTATTAGACCGTCTTCTAAATTAATAGAATTTCATTTGACGATAATTTGACACTAAAAGTAAGTAAGTAGAACCTGAAATATTAATACTCGCATTGTTTTGCTGAGAATATGTGATTGCTTGTGTTACGGAATGCCGTAAACCCATGATAGATGATGAGAATATGTGAATGGATTATACGTATACTGCACTACAGTTAGAGCAACGAATGATTTTGTTAGGTGGAATCGTTGTTATGACCGATAATCTTTAGAGATTATAAGCTAAAGAATGGAGATAGGGAAGTGTATAAGTAATAAGGAATTATTATTGGCAGAATGAGTATTTAGAGAAATACGAATAGATTGGAGCAGTTGGTAATATTTAAGCGACATAATGCTAATGTTACGTTACAGTTGATGTTTTCGTCGTGTGAATTACGTAGCAGTATACGAAGTTGGGTTATGTGGCACATGCATACGATTCTAAGAGGTAAATGAATTTACAGGCTACTTATGGTATATGGTCATCAAAAATTATATCCTAAAACAAGGCATTCGCGACTGAAAGTCAACATATATTTTTTTTTCAATTGAATCTCACATAATAAACTAAGCCTAAGTTGAAGTTCTGTCGAACGCAGGTTTGGAGGGAGGAAACGTCTTCATGACTAAAATGACTACTGCTTATGGACAGGCAAATTTCCGATACCATTTTCTGTTTTAATTTTGCAGAAAGATGTTTATTTACGAATGGAAGTATTGCATTCCTAGATGTTTGATTAGCTTGTTTGCATACGTATGTTATGGTAGGCTAATCCTATTTATTTATTTTTCAGATGGTTTTATGACCGAATTAGTTTACCTAGTATAAAGAATATTTCATTTTCGGTTTTATTTTGAGTCGATATATATACATATATATATAGCTGTATGGTGATTCTTGAACCATATTTATGGAACTTACTTATGTTGTTTTCGTTATTACACAATGAAGACTTGAGAAAACAAAGAAAGCAAAGATCATAAATTTATGAATTTTTTTTTTTTAGGATATACAAAGAAACTCTAACGTTATTATAATGATGTCTAGTTGATATTTGAGTGATACTTAATTAATATTCTTGATATTTCGACATTATTCCGCCGATATTTCATGGAATTTCAGTCACTTCAGTGACCTTTCAATAATTATTAAGCTATATTGAAACATTATTCCGCCGATATTTCTTGGAATTTCAGTCACTTCAGTGACCTTTCAATAATTATTACGCAATATTGAAACATTATTCCGCCGATATTTCATGGAATTTCAGTCACTTCAGTGACCTTTCAATAATTATTAAGCAATATTGAAACATTATTCCGCCGATATTTCATGGAATTTCAGTCACTTCAGTGACCTTTCAATAATTATTAAGCAATATTGAAACATTATTCCGCCGATATTTCATGGAATTTCAGTCACTTCAGTGACCTTTCAATAATTATTAAGCTATATTGAAACATTATTCCGCCGATATTTCTTGGAATTTCAGTCACTTCAGTGACCTTTCAATAATTATTACGCAATATTGAAACATTATTCCGCCGATATTTCTTGGAATTTCAGTCACTTCAGTGACCTTTGAATAATTATTACGCAATATTGAGACATTATTCCGCCGATATTTCATGGAATTTCAGTCACTTCAGTGACCTTTCAATAATTATTACGCAATATTGAAACATTATTCCGCCGATATTTCATGGAATTTCAGTCACTTCAGTGACCTTTCAATAATTATTAAGCAATATTGAAACATGATTTTCACCGATATTCCAAGGTGTTTCGACCATTCCAACGACATCTCGACAATATTTAGGGGATATTTTACAAGGTTTTAATAACATTTCGATGAATTATTAGTATTTCAAAAATATTGAAACGAGATTGTAATGTTAATGTCAACAATTTTTTTTTTATATATGATAAGAAAATTATTGAATTGTATCTCAATTTGGAATTGGAATTCCTAAGAGTGTAACAGAATATGTAATTGTAATTATACTTCACTCCAAGTACAACGAATTTTTTTCAATAAAATAGGAGATAAGGATTTCAACTGGAATTCTTGTTATTTATTCAATTCATCATTGGAAGAGGTATTAGATGGAGTAATTATAAATAATCAATAGATAAAGTCAAAGATCTATTTTATTGTTGACTACAGTTAATTGGAATTGATTTTGCGGACGGATTTGGGGAAAAGGCTGTGCATTACTCAGTTGAGTCCACGATATATAAAAAGGTTAATTGAAATGAGTATCCCTGAAAGGTATTGTGCAGCGAACGAATATATGATTTGATGATAAAATATGGTTCTCATGTGTTATTCACCGAGATAAGCCAGTATCGATGTAGATAAATCAATGCACATGTTGGATGGGATGGAAGATACAAATGATTTTTTTTTGCAGATACAGATGATGGTAATATGATTTGGTCGCAGACCTAAGCTGATGTAATTATTTTATTCTTATCTGCGCGACGTCCTTAATTTTTAGGAGATGATTATATTTATTTGTCCATCCAACATTTTATATTAGAGTATTAGCCGGAGTATTTGAGGCAGTGAGGGAAAAGGCACAATACGAATAATGTACCCCGTACGGTGCATAAATTGGCGCCCATTCGTGGAGCAGAAACTGAGGATACCCAGGGGCACAGCATTAACATGGAAGTAAAGTGAGGACACCCAGTCCGATGATGAGATGAATAATGAGCATTAATTTGCTCTCATTGTTAAAGCAAGGCTGTGGATGCTAAACCAAGTTATTAGTTAACTGTTAGCACATTATTTGACAATGCCGAGCAGTCTCTGGAAAATAGCTGCGACATTAATTAACGCTCGTCGTTAGAGAAGAATAATTGCAATAATTGACACCCAGGAACGAAGTAAAACTGAGGAGATGTAACATGAAGAGTTAAATAGAAAATGGTGGATGTGAGAAAGATTTACCCAGATATGAAGCAGAACTGATAGGAAGCAAATGATTGAGAGTCGATAATTATGAAGGAAACCTAGAGAAGAAGGAATGGAGAACTAAGCAAAGAGTCATATGATCGAGAATGGGAGTTGAAGAAGAAGTGGATGATAATGATAATGAATATGTAGCAGAAATATTTCAGATAAATAGTTAGTTAAGATAGTTAATAATGTTAAGTTAGATCGCTGTATGATTTTTGTTTTCTATTAAGGTAGAGATAGCAAATAAGTTAATAAGTCCCGAAATATCAAGAATGATTTCTTTGTTTTCTCAAGTCTCATAAATAACTGGGGCGATGGAATGGTCGGTTATGTGGGAGGACCGGATTGTTGATCTCATACTGAATTGAAATACTGATATATTTTATTGGTTGTAAACTATAAACAATTAGCAAAATAGAGTCTTTAGCGAGGTTGAGCAATAATAGACATAAAATGGCGACTATTAATCAATTGAGGTCACAAGTTGAGGAATACCAAAAGGAAAAGGATGAGGAGATAAACAGAATAATCGAGGAGTTTGAAAAGGCTAAAGAAGAACAGAAGGAGAGATTGAAAGAAAAGGAGGAGAAGATAAATAAGATAACCGAGGATCTAGAGAAGACGAAAGAAGAACAAAAAGGAATGATAGAAATGTTACGAGAAATGATGATGAAACAAGAGGAGAGGCAAGAAGAAAGACAGAAGAAGCAGTTAGAAGAGATATTAGGAAGACATCAGCAGAAGCAAGAAGAATATCAGCAGAAGCAAGAAGAATATCAGCAGAAGCAAGAAGAAAGGCATCGAAACCAGATGGAAGAGATAAGAAAAATGGAGAAGAGACAAGAGGAAATGATAAAGACAGGAATTGGAAAAATTGAAGAAGAAGTTTCCAAGATGAAAGCCAGATTAGATGATCTGCAAACAGAAATGATGGAGAAAATGGAAGACAAGAACAGAGAGATCTACGGTGAAATAAATAAAATTAGAAGCGAACTAACGGAAAGTAAGAATTGTATCCAAGGATTGAAAGAAGACGAGATCAAGAAATTGACCGAGAATATGGAATCGATAAGTATAGATTCTCAGGAAAAATGGAGTCAATATAATGAGGAGTTAAAGAAGATAAATGAAAATGTAATGTCCACAAACAAAACTGTGGAGGATAAATTCACTCTAGCACATGACCAGATTGGAAGCAAAATGGAGATGATAAATGATGAAATGAGAAAGAATAAAAACGAAGCAGAAGAGAGAATGCTTAGAACAGAGCAAGGAATAGACGAAATGAAGAAAGAGATTCAGAACATCAGAGGGGAAATACAGATAACGAAAGCAGAGGTATCAAAACAATTAAACGAGCAAAGGATGGTGGATATACAGATCAACGAAAGAGAAGGGACACCCACGATAAGTGGAGAAACAGAACGAAGTAGCAAGGACGTGATGATTGGAAATAATGGGAATGGAAGCCCAGCGATAATCAATATCATCAAAACTTACGATGACAGACCTAAGCATTTCAATAACTCTGCAGCAATGTCTCCGAAGAGATTTTTAAGAGAAATGGAAGAGTACTTCCGGGAGAATAGAATTCCCGACGAGAAGAAGCTCAGAGTAATTGAGAAACATCTGGATGCCAATCCGAACGTATGGTATCAAGCATTTAAATATACATTTCACGATTATGAGGAATTTAAGATTGCTTTCTTAAAAAGATTTTGGAACCCAGAAATCCAACAAAACCTTAGGCTGGAACTGTATTCTAGAAAATATTCATCAATAGGGCAGACTAGGTACAGCGATTATTTTTCGTACCAATTCCATAGGTTCCAAGACCTAGATTCAGCGCCCAGTGAGTTGGAAGCGATAAGAACTATTCAGAAACAATTCCCTCCGGAAACTCAAAGATTGCTGGCGGCGGCAAATGTAAAATCAGCAGTGGAGATGGAGAACATATTGAGGCAACTCGATATGACATCTAGTCATACAGCGCCAAAAATAAATAGAAATACAAGTAACCAGGAGGAGATAAATGTGCTGAACTGGGAAAACAATCAGAAAAGATCGTTTCCTGAGCGAAGAGATACCGATAAGAATCCCAAGAAAAGGGAATATAGTGATGACGAAGGGGGATTAAGAGAACAAAGCCGATGTAAGTGTAAACAGAATGGTAATGGGAATGAAAGGCAAATACATGAAAAATTTGTGCCTTATCATCGACCATCCATTCAGTACAGAGACGGCAGAAATCGAGGCAGTTTTAGACGAAATACAACATATCGAGGAACACAAATAAATAATCACTATAATAGAGAAAACAGAAACAGGCAATATAATCAAAATTCAAGGAGAGAAACTCAGGAAAGGAAGAAATGGGAGGATGCAATTAATAACCAGAACATTAATGGGGATTTAGAAGGAGCCGAAAGTTTGGAGCTCCAAGAATTTAAAAGGAAGAAGAAAGACGAACATAAACTAAACCCAGATGCCCAGACATACGAATTGGACGTCGGGAGTAAAAAAAAACGCCGATGTTGAATTAGCAAATGAAATAAGTTGTACTTGGAATGAAACAAATAACAAAATTGGAAGTTGGTACATATTACAAATCGAATCGTGGGACGTAGACCCAGACGAGTTAGTGGATGAACCAGTGGAAAGAAGTAAAGAAAATAAAGCACGTTTGCCTATTATTGTGATACGAGTGAATGGATTGAAGACACACTGTTTAATCGACTCTGGGGCAAGTATTAGCGTCATATCGAAAGTATTATTCGACGAAATCAGTCGAAAGGAGAAGGTACCCATAATACCAATTGCCCAGACAAAGATACGGGGAATAATACCCGATAAATCAATTGAATGCAAAATACAAACATATTTGAAAATCAGGATCGGCGAACTAATATTCGAACAACCATTCATAGTGATGAATAAAATAAGATACAATGTGATCCTTGGGATTGACTTTATGACAACTACAAAAATGACTATAGACCTAAGAAAGCAAGAAATAAGGTTTCCTATCACTGAGGATGATGGAAAGATAATTAAAGAGAGAATTAAATTGAATAACGTGATTCAAGACATAGAACTTATGAAATTCGAAGGATTGGAAGTACAGGGGCTAATGGATGAATATGAATCAAGCGGGAGACTGACTGAAGCCGAGAGCGGAGAAGAAATAATACAAAGTTTGGAAAAGATTTTAGCGGTCGATGAAGAAAAAGAAGAACCAAGTTTATGGAAAAAAATTGCTGAAACCAACCTAGAGGCCAAAGAGAAGCTGAAGTTATACGCAATCATAGAGAAGCACTCAGAGATATTTAAAGACAAACCTGGTCAAATACCGAATTTTAAATATAAAATAATTGTCAACGATTGGACACCGTTCAAAGGAAAATTATACGATGTTCCCGAAAAGTATTTTCAAGAAGTAAAGAAAATTATTCAAGAAATGATGGATGACGGAATAATCGTTAAAACAACAACACCATATCTGAATCCGATCGTTATCGTTAAAAAAAGTAATGGAAAGCTAAGAATGTGCCTAGATGCTAGGAGATTAAATGAAAAACTAATCCCAGAATATGATCAAGTCCCAAAGATCAAGGAAATAATAAGGAGATTTAGAAATATGAAATATTTCACAAGCCTAGATTTTACTTCATTTCATCATATATTGCTAGAAGAGAAGTCCAGACTACTAACCGGTTTTATGTTCAACAATCAAACTTACGCGTACTGCAGATTGCCCTTTGGACTAAAAAACAGCTGCGCTGTGTTGATAAGAGCCCTGGATAGAAATTTGTTACCTGAGGTAAAAGAATACGTGACGTGTTACGTAGATGACCTGGTATTGGCAAGTGAAACATTAGATGATCATTGTAATAAACTCGATCGGTTATTAGAGAATTTAGAAAACACAGGGTTTAAAATCAATTTGGAAAAATCAAAATTTTGTCAGGAACAAATTTTATTCGTTGGACATGTCATTGATGGAGATGGGGTAAAACCGAACCCAATAAAAATTCAAGCGATATGCGAATTCCCACGCCCAATGCGGATCAAACAAGTCAGGCAATTCTTGGGAATGACACAATTTTTTGCCAACCGTTGCAAAGGGTATACGGAAACGGCAGCACCTTTGCAAGAGTTGTTAAAGGCAAACAACAAATGGAAGTGGAACGAAAAGACCGAAGAAGCGTTCCTCGCAATGAAGAAATTATTAGCTAATAGCATAAAGCTGGGATATCCTGATTACACTAAGGAATTTATAATACAGACTGATGCTTCCAGTATAGGAATTGGTGCTTACTTATATCAGGAAACGACTGAGGATCCAAAGAGTCGAACCTATTTAGCATTTGCCAGTAGAAAATTACGTAACCATGAAATCAATTACACGACGACTGAACAGGAATTACTAGCTATTATATATGCCCTACAGCAGTGGAAGAAGATAGTATACGGTTTCCCAGTAAAGATCCGAACAGATCACAAAGCCTTACAGTTTGGGTTAAAAGCAGCCATGTCGAGTGAAAGAATTACACGATGGATGTTATTTACGCAACAGTTTAACATTAAAATCGAACATTGTAGTGGAAAAGACAACATTCTTGCGGATGCACTTAGTAGAAACCCGGTAGAGAAAGAACAACTTGTTCAACATATTGAATTGGTACAACAGGATGAAGAATTTCTGGGAAAACTAGGGGATATCGCACTATTGCAAAGAGCAGACGAGAACCTAATATTGGAGATCAGGAGAATTGAGCACGATAACTCAGAAAACGGGGATTTACAAGATGAAAGCAATCCATTTGTATTAAAAAACGGAATGCTAATGAAACGTATTAACAAGGATTTCAATAAATTGAGAATAGTAGTACCAGCATCATTACAAAAAGGACTAATCTGGCATACTCACAGAATAATCGGACATGGGGGAATAGAAAAGGTAACGAAAACAATACTGGAGAGGTTCACATGGAAAGGAATCACGAAAAACATCAAGGACGTGATTAAAACATGTGATATCTGTCAAAGAACAAAATACAATTCATTCCTAACCAAGCATCAACCGATAGCTATAATACCAACAGCACCGAGAGAAATTTTTGCAATGGACATATATGGAAAGTTGCCAACAGCTGTTAGAGGACATAAATATATAATCGTTACCATGGACGTATTTTCAAAATTCACAGTATTACAACCAATCCAAAGAGCAACATCTAAGCAGGTGCTTAAAGCAATAAGTAGAGACATAATACCTCGAATGGGGAAGCCGAAAAAAATATTAACTGACAGGGGAACCCAATTTACGTCAGTAGAGTTTGAAGAGATGATGGAGAACCTGGAAATTAAACATATACTCTGTTCGGTCAGACACCCATCAGCGAACCCCGTAGAGCGATGTATGCGGGAAATAGCAAAATATTGTAGAATATATTGTTCAGAAAGCCATTGGAGATGGATCAACGTTATAAATATAATCGAGGAATGCATGAATAATACTATCCATGAGTCAACTAATCAGATACCCCGTATGATACACTTGAATGAACAACCACAAAGACCTTGGGATAAAGTTATAGGGGAAAATGATGAACCCAACCCCAGTAGCGTCGAGATCAATCAGATGGTGACAGCCAAACTCGTAGAGCAAGCAAATAAACGGTTAAAAAGGGTCCAAAATAAAAAGTTCCATCTACCCTTTAAGACTAATGACAAAGTATTGATTCGAAAAGCACCTAATTCCAATGTATCAGAACGAATATTCGCGAAATTTGTTCATTTGTATGATGGTCCATACGTAATAAGGAAAGCGTTAGGCAACAACGCATATGTAGTCGAGAACTTAACTGGAACCTACAGGAATGTATATAACGCATCTACTCTAAAATTGTATTATGAAGAAGACCAGGAATAGGATCTAAATATTAAAGAAAACACGTTATTAAGTTTATGTGGGACGATCTGAAACAAAAGGGTCAATGAAAGCTCCATTTTTTATACAGAAGTAGAAACGAAATAAATATACTGCAAGCAGTACATTTATTTACCTTTTGACGGGGAAGTAAAATGTACCATTTCATTGCCCGATTTGCGTCATGATCGGGAGTTGCATCCCTAATACTTGCCATGCATCGCGATAAAAATGACGGAGGTTACATAATGGAAGAGAAAATGCAGATATAACTAATCAAGTAGGCCATGAGTTAATATTGCGACGATCGGACCTTAGCAATCCAAATGGCCGTGATAAGAGAATCAGATTGTTGTCCCGAGTAAAAAAAGACGACACTTTAAAAAAAAAATTTGGTATTGATCATCAGAACGAGATTGTCAGCAAGAACTGATATTCAAGAAAAGAAGAGGTTGAATTTACAGAAGAAATCTGCGAATAATATAACTACGGCGGTGAATAAGCCATAAAGTACGAAGTGAAAGCATCGGGCGTGAAAGAAGTGAATCGCCCATAAGATTTACCAACACGAACTCATAGCCGAAATTTTAAAGAAGAATTAGAGATCGGCAGCTTATTCTTTAAGCTAGCGACAAACTAGAAATACCGAAAGTATTTGGGCTAAATATTGCACCTTCACGAATAACCTACTAGATAGCTAAAATATATATATTCGAAATTATTTATTCCCTAATGCTATCTTTTATTATGTTTTTACCGCACGTAATCGACGGAGATACGATGGCTAGCTAAACCACAAGAATGGGATCGCAATCCGGTGGGAGCCCGTGCCAGCCGACATCACCCACACCCGAGGCCAGTCACCAGTAACCAATGATGACGTGAACCGCAAGTCGAGTCGGGAGGCAGAGATCCAGAATGAAGACCATCCCAGTCGAATAACGAAAGCAAGATAAGTCAAGTTCCTTATATTTAAATTCTCGTAGTTAAAGTTACGTATATTTGAATGAACGATAGTAAATATTTAATTTAATACATGATTGCAATATGGTTAATGTTTAATTCTTCAAGAAAAAATTCTATGAGTAGGGTCATTAAAAAGGAATCCTTATAGTTTATTTAAGATACGGAGTTAGGTAGTCTTTGACGTTTCAAATCTATAATCAACGAGTAGGAGTGCTTGTTTATTTTATGTGAAGCTTTGAAAACCGACGTTATCGATGTAATTCTGAAGACTTATGCCTTTCACTGGGTAATTCAACTCCAGTCCAATGCAGAATGGTATTAGACCGTCTTCTAAATTAATAGAATTTCATTTGACGATAATTTGACACTAAAAGTAAGTAAGTAGAACCTGAAATATTAATACTCGCATTGTTTTGCTGAGAATATGTGATTGCTTGTGTTACGGAATGCCGTAAACCCATGATAGATGATGAGAATATGTGAATGGATTATACGTATACTGCACTACAGTTAGAGCAACGAATGATTTTGTTAGGTGGAATCGTTGTTATGACCGATAATCTTTAGAGATTATAAGCTAAAGAATGGAGATAGGGAAGTGTATAAGTAATAAGGAATTATTATTGGCAGAATGAGTATTTAGAGAAATACGAATAGATTGGAGCAGTTGGTAATATTTAAGCGACATAATGCTAATGTTACGTTACAGTTGATGTTTTCGTCGTGTGAATTACGTAGCAGTATACGAAGTTGGGTTATGTGGCACATGCATACGATTCTAAGAGGTAAATGAATTTACAGGCTACTTATGGTATATGGTCATCAAAAATTATATCCTAAAACAAGGCATTCGCGACTGAAAGTCAACATATATTTTTTTTTTCAATTGAATCTCACATAATAAACTAAGCCTAAGTTGAAGTTCTGTCGAACGCAGGTTTGGAGGGAGGAAACGTCTTCATGACTAAAATGACTACTGCTTATGGACAGGCAAATTTCCGATACCATTTTCTGTTTTAATTTTGCAGAAAGATGTTTATTTACGAATGGAAGTATTGCATTCCTAGATGTTTGATTAGCTTGTTTGCATACGTATGTTATGGTAGGCTAATCCTATTTATTTATTTTTCAGATGGTTTTATGACCGAATTAGTTTACCTAGTATAAAGAATATTTCATTTTCGGTTTTATTTTGAGTCGATATATATACATATATATATAGCTGTATGGTGATTCTTGAACCATATTTATGGAACTTACTTATGTTGTTTTCGTTATTACACAATGAAGACTTGAGAAAACAAAGAAAGCAAAGATCATAAATTTATGAATTTTTTTTTATTTTTTTTTTTTAGGATATACAAAGAAACTCTAACGTTATTATAATGATGTCTAGTTGATATTTGAGTGATACTTAATTAATATTCTTGATATTTCGACATTATTCCGCCGATATTTCATGGAATTTCAGTCACTTCAGTGACCTTTCAATAATTATTAAGCTATATTGAAACATTATTCCGCCGATATTTCTTGGAATTTCAGTCACTTCAGTGACCTTTCAATAATTATTACGCAATATTGAAACATTATTCCGCCGATATTTCATGGAATTTCAGTCACTTCAGTGACCTTTCAATAATTATTAAGCAATATTGAAACATTATTCCGCCGATATTTCATGGAATTTCAGTCACTTCAGTGACCTTTCAATAATTATTAAGCAATATTGAAACATTATTCCGCCGATATTTCATGGAATTTCAGTCACTTCAGTGACCTTTCAATAATTATTAAGCTATATTGAAACATTATTCCGCCGATATTTCTTGGAATTTCAGTCACTTCAGTGACCTTTCAATAATTATTACGCAATATTGAAACATTATTCCGCCGATATTTCTTGGAATTTCAGTCACTTCAGTGACCTTTGAATAATTATTACGCAATATTGAGACATTATTCCGCCGATATTTCATGGAATTTCAGTCACTTCAGTGACCTTTCAATAATTATTACGCAATATTGAAACATTATTCCGCCGATATTTCATGGAATTTCAGTCACTTCAGTGACCTTTCAATAATTATTAAGCAATATCGAGACATTATTCCGCCGATATTTCATGGAATTTCAGTCACTTCAGTGACCTTTCAATAATTATTAAGCAATATTGAAACATTATTCCGCCGATATTTCATGGAATTTCAGTCACTTCAGTGACCTTTCAATAATTATTAAGCAATATTGAAACATGATTTTCACCGATATTCCAAGGTGTTTCGACCATTCCAACGACATCTCGACAATATTTAGGGGATATTTTACAAGGTTTTAATAACATTTCGATGAATTATTAGTATTTCAAAAATATTGAAACGAGATTGTAATGTTAATGTCAACAATTTTTTTTATATATATGATAAGAAAATTATTGAATTGTATCTCAATTTGGAATTGGAATTCCTAAGAGTGTAACAGAATATGTAATTGTAATTATACTTCACTCCAAGTACAACGAATTTTTTTCAATAAAATAGGAGATAAGGATTTCAACTGGAATTCTTGTTATTTATTCAATTCATCATTGGAAGAGGTATTAGATGGAGTAATTATAAATAATCAATAGATAAAGTCAAAGATCTATTTTATTGTTGACTACAGTTAATTGGAATTGATTTTGCGGACGGATTTGGGGAAAAGGCTGTGCATTACTCAGTTGAGTCCACGATATATAAAAAGGTTAATTGAAATGAGTATCCCTGAAAGGTATTGTGCAGCGAACGAATATATGATTTGATGATAAAATATGGTTCTCATGTGTTATTCACCGAGATAAGCCAGTATCGATGTAGATAAATCAATGCACATGTTGGATGGGATGGAAGATACAAATGATTTTTTTTTGCAGATACAGATGATGGTAATATGATTTGGTCGCAGACCTAAGCTGATGTAATTATTTTATTCTTATCTGCGCGTCGTCCTTAATTTTTAGGAGATGATTATATTTATTTGTCCATCCAACATTTTATATTAGAGTATTAGCCGGAGTATTTGAGGCAGTGAGGGAAAAGGCACAATACGAATAATGTACCCCGTACGGTGCAACTGTGAATAAATAATATCAATATAATTGGTCCGTTACTGGACATTATAAATTTTCCAGCTAACTCATTCCTGGTTGCCAGCATTTCGCCCTCGTGTGCTAGGTTGGGCTCATCAGTTGGTACCTAGCACACCTACCAAGGCGCTGGGTAGTGCATAGCGTGGAGGCCACTGCGTAGGCTACTTGCAGCCACCGGCAGTGCCAGTGCACTATGAGAGACTTTGTCTCTTTACCAAAAATTGATGCCTGCTTGGCTATCAGATGATATAGATTTTGATTCCCATAGGGAATCTGAAATATTTCTCCCGAATGAGTAAATTTATAATACCAGTATAAATGGTCCGTTATTGGACATTATAAATTTTCCAGCTAACTCGTTCCTGATTGGCCGGGCTGAGTGGCTCAGACGGTTAAGGCGCTGGCCTTCTAACCCCAACTTGGCAGGTTTGATCCTGGCTCAGTCCAGTGGTATTTGAAGATGCTCAAATATGACAGCCTCATGTCGGTAGATTTACTAGCACGTAAAAGAACTCCTGCGGGACTAAATTTCGGCACCTCGGCGTCTCCGAAGACCGTAAAAAGTAGTTAGTGGGATGTAAAGCAAATAGCATTATTATATTATTACATTCCTGATTGCCAGCATTTCACCCTCGTGTGCTAGGTTGGGCTCATCAGTTGGTACCTAGCACACCTACCAACCTGGCACACAAGGGCGAAACGCTGGCAACCAGGAATGAGTTAGCTGGAGAATTTATAATGTCCAATAATGGACCATTTATATTTGTATTATAAAATTACTCATTCGGGACAAATCTTTCAGATTCCCTATGGGAATCAAAATCTATACCATCTAATAGCCAAGCAGGCATCAATTTTTGGTAAAGAGACTAAGTCTCTCACAGTGCATTGGCACTGCCGGTGGCTCCAAGTAGCCTACGCAGTGGCCTCCATGGTATGCACTACTAAGCGTCTTGGTAGGTGTGCTAGGTACCAAATGATGAGCCCAACCTAGCACACGAGGGCGAAACCCTGGCAACCAGGAATGAGTTAGCTGGAAAATTTATAATGTCCAATAACGGACCATTCATATTGGTATTATAAATTTACTAATTCAGGACAAATATTTCAGATTCGCTGTGGGAATCAAAATCTATATCACTGTGTATAAAGACCTGCATATAAACTTTAAAGGGTGGCTTCATGCAAGAAGGATAGATTACTTAGGAAAATAATGGACTGGACCATGGAGGGTAAGAGAAGCAGAGAAAACATGGTTAGATTCAGTTTTAATAATTTAAAGTATGGAGCTTGGATAAAAATGAGGCTGTGGAGCTAGTTGTAAATTGAGGATTGTGGAGGCATGTACCTAATTCACAGAGTCTTGCAGACTGAATGCTGTGAAGCATAACAGTCTATGATAAGATGTATGTATGTGCTATGATTATTATTTGTTAATTAATCCATCTTCCTCTGTAGATCATTGGTATAGTGGTTGGCCATTGTATCCTAGGAGTATGGTTTCAAACCCTGCTGGGGTAGACTTTTTTACCGAGCTCGATAGCTGCAGTCGCTTAAGTGCGGCCAGTATCCAGTATTCGGGAGATAGTAGGTTCGAACCCCACTGTCGGCAGCCCTGAAAATGGTTTTCCGTGGTTTCCCATTTTCACACCTGGCAAATGCTGGGGCTGTACCTTAATTAAGGCCACGGCCGCTTCCTTCCCACTCCTAGCCCTTTCCTGTCCCATCGTCGCCGTAAGACCTATCTGTGTCGGTGCGACGTAAAACAACTAGCAAAAAAAAAAAAAAAAGAGGTAGACTTTTGAATGACACAGAAGGTACATTTGTCACTCTGTCATAAAATGTCTAGGCCTACATGTAAAATGGAACATGAAAATCTAAATGGCATGACATCAAAACACCTGCACATAACTTGCTTTCACCATACAATAAATAATTCTACTACTACTACAACAACAACATACTCCATTGTAACTTAAATGGTCATATTCACTTGTACTCTCCTAGATATACCTTTTTATTTGCATACATGATTTTATCATTATTATTATTATTATTATTATTATTATTATTATTATTATTATTATTATTATTATTTAGGAATTAAAAAGGCAAGTTAGCTGCTCTGTACAGGCCATGTAGCTATTAGCTTGCATTCAGAAATGGAGGATTCAAATCCCACCATTGGCAACGCTGAACATTGTTTTCCGTGTTTTTCCTTTTTCACAGCAGGCAAGGTCACTTCCTTCACAGTTCTAGCTCTTTCCTATCCCATTGGCGTCAATAATCTATCCGAGTTAGTGTGATGTTAGAACACTAGCAAGTTGGCCATGCAATTAAGGTTGCGTAGCTGTGAGCTTGAATTTGGGAGATGGCAGGATCGAATCCCACTGTCAGCAGCCCTGAAGATGGTTTTCCGTTTCCCATTTTCATGCCAGGCATATGTTGGGGCTGTACCTTAATCGAGTATAGCTGCCCAGTTGTACTTCAACAGTAATCACCACCATTCTACCTTATGGTTACGGCCACAACCTTCCCAATCCTAGCCGTTTCTCATCCTCGCATCGCTGAAAACCTTTGATGTGTTAATGGAATGTTTTAATCACCAGGAAAAAAGAAATACTAGCAAGAAAAAAAGGAACAAAATAGATTGTGAATTTCATATGTATCAGTGATCATGATCTGCGCTGGCAGAGGTAATGCCTTTTGAGACTGGCAACCTCATTGGTACTAATATCCTAAAATGTTTAAATATGGATCAAGACAAAAGCTAGGAAAACCCCATGGAGCAACGCGTAGTATTTTTCCCTCCTGGAGGTGCAATGAAAAATTAGCAACTGGGAAAACGTAGCAAAGAGAATGAGAAGATCATGATAGTGAGGACGAACTATTTCTTAACACTGGCGGGGAAAAAAAAAAAAGTTATATGCATGGAAAGTAGTGGGCACTTTAGAGGTAAAATGGAGGAAAACAACTGAGGAATGAACTGAAATTGTTTTGGAATGAGGAATGAAGCAAAGAATGGACAGGGAATAATTTTGAAAGAAGAAATTAAACACATTGTAGTGGAGGTAGAATATATGAATGACTGAATAATAAAGTTCGAATCAAGATTGCAAGGGAACTGAGAGATTTTATGTAAGTGTGTGCACCCCAAATAGGAAATTAGAATGAAAGTAATTTTTGGAGAAAGTGGGAGAACAGATGAACCTGTAATCATAATGGGAGATCTAAATTGCCATATGAATACGGAAGAAGAACAGGAGCAGAAGGTTGGCTGGCTGTTATGAATATGGGCAAAAGAATAAGGAAGAGGACAGTCTGTTTGATTTCTCTGGGAGAAATGATTTAATTGCTAAAAATACATGGTTTAGGAAGAGTAATTCCTGGAGAGAAAAAAAAAACCATTGGAGAGAACAGAAAAAACTTGTTAACTACTTTCTCATTGAGAATGTTAGAAGAAAAGAGCTACTGGATGTAACAGTTATGCTAGGAGAGGCAAGTAATAGAGACCACACAATGATAATGGCAAAGATCAAGTGTGGGAAAGTAGAAACGATTAAGGAGATAAAAACATGGGGGAAGGGCATTAAAAATATGGAAACTGGAATAAGTGGAAATTAAGGAGGAGTTTAAGAAGAAATTAATGGAGTGCATCCCAAAAATAAAGACAAGGAATGTTGAGGAAGAGTGGGAAGATTTTAAGGAAGTATTTGTTGCGAGTGCAGCCGAGACTTAGTAGGCTTAGCGATAAGAATTTTTATAAAAGGAAGCTGTTTTGGAATAAGAAGGTAATAAAAAATATTAGCGGAAAGAAAATTAGAGAAAAGGCTTGGGTGAATGACAGAAGTAAAGAAAAGGAGTATAAGGAAGCTAAAATGAAGTGCCAAAATTTGGTAACAGAAAAGGTGGATGAACTTCACAAAGGACTTAGATGAAGATCTAGTTGCAGGAAAGAAGAAACTGTATGGCTTTGTGAAGCAGAATAGATCTGTTGTGGAAAACATGCTATTTGTCTAAGATGAGAAAAGTGAACTATTGACTGAGGCAGACGAAGTTAAAAAGAAGATGGCAAGAATACTTCAGAGATTTACTGAATGGAATAGAGGTATCATTGTCCCTGTATTGAAAAAGGAGACAAAGAATTTTAGAAATTACAGAGGAATCCCCTTAATATATCATGTGGTAAAAATCTTTGAAAGAA
This sequence comes from Anabrus simplex, assembly GCF_040414725.1. Lineage (NCBI taxonomy): Eukaryota > Metazoa > Arthropoda > Insecta > Orthoptera > Tettigoniidae > Anabrus > Anabrus simplex. The sequence goes on along the minus strand of NC_090267.1, from coordinate 248,046,150 downwards.
CATTGGGAAAAAAAAAAAAGAATGAGGTCGAAGATTGAGGCACAGCTGAAAGAGAAGCAATATGGGTTTTGGAGTGGTAGTTCGACATCTGACTCCAGTTATGCAATGTGACAGTTCATAGGGAAAAGCTTGAGAGTTTGGCAGTAATTTGATCTTGATATTCATCGATGTAACAACTATGGAGCGAAGTGACCCTACCCATTATTGCAGCTACAGCTTCAAAGACGAGTGGATTCGAACCCCACTGTCGGCATCCTGAGAGTGTTTATCTGTGGGTGTTCATTTTTACATCCAAGCAAATGCCTGGACAGTTTCTATACATAGACTACAGTCAATTCCTTCCACCTCCTTACTCATTTTCATTCACCATCATTCATTCAGTCTTCATTAGCTCCTCAACTGAGGCTGGTACGAGGAATGGCATCCTGTCCTAAACACATGCCATATAGTTAATTTCATCTCACATCATCCCTGACTCTGTATCAGGAAATGGTACTAAGGGACATACATTCATCGATAGAGCAAATTGTTACGTCATTGTCTCAAGGTTTGGTAGGCACTCGGAAAAAAAGAGGTATAGCCCTGACGCTCAACGCATACCCAAGCAGTATCTTCTGATCTCAAAACTTGGCCCACCCTGGTAATAATGAGGGTTGTCAGTCTGCCCGCCCTAGTGATAATGAGGGTTGACAGTCGGCTCCTTTCCTCTTGTCACAAGAGGCGCGTGTCGTTTAAAAGGCAAGTGAGCTCTGTCAAAAGCAAGGTTGTCATATTTTGCGTCGATTATTTAAACATGTTAACATTTAATTTATTCTAAAGTCAAAATATAAATATAAAAACTTGATAATGAACCACAGCTCAAACCAATATAGCAGAATAATTTGATTCGTGCTTAACCCGTGCGGTGGTCGAAGATGTTGAAAGAAAGAAAAAACAGGAAGAAGGCATTGGCAAATAAAGTCGACAAAGACTAAACTTAAATTGATACCAAAGTAGACCCATTAAAATATTAATTTTATGCTGCTAATATCAGTGTCTCGCTTTCAGTAAAGAAATGAAAAGTGCAACAATTTTTTACAATTTGTTTTATGTCGCGCCGACACAGATAGGTTTATGGCGACTATGGGCTAGGAAATGTCTAGGAGTGGGAAGGAAGTGCCCATGGCCTTAATTAAGGTACTTCCTCAGTATTTGCCTGGTGTGAAAATGGGAAACCACGGTGAACCATCTTCAGAGCTGCCGACATTGGAGCTTGAACCCATTATCTCCCCGATGCAAGCTCACAGCTACACGCCCCTAACCACACGACCAATTCGCCTGGCAAAGGAAAAGTAAAATTACGAACTAGGGACTGGGATAATAATAATAATAATAATAATAATAATAATAATAATTGTCCGCCTCTGTGGTGTAGTGGTTAGTGTGATTAGCTGCCACCCCCAGAGGCCCAGGTTTGATTCGTGGCTCTGCCACGAAATTTGAAAAGTGGTACGAGGGCTGAAACGGGGTCCACTCAGCCTCGGTAGGTTAATTGAGTAGAGGTGGGTTCGATTCCCACTTCAGCCATCCTGGAAGTTGTTTTCCGTGTTTTCCCTCTTCTCCTCCAGGCAAATGCCGGGATGGTACCTAACTTTAGGCCACGGCCATTTCCTTCCCTCTTCCTTGCCTATCCTTTCCAATCTTCCCATCCCCCACCAAGGCCCCTGTTCAGCATTGCAGGTGAGACTGCCTGGGCGAGGTACTGGTCATTCTCCCCGGTAGTATCCCCCGACCAAATGTCTCACGCTCCAGGACACTGCCCTTGAGGCGGTAGAGGTAGGATCCCTCTGAGTCAGAGGGAAAACCAACCTTGGACGGTAAGCAGATTAATAATAACAATAATAATAAATATCGGAGTATGTAGTTCGGACAAAAAATAGCCAGCAAACTTAGCTACTTTTAAAACAAATGCAGTATTTACCTTACCTCTATTCGTCATCCTCGTCATTGTCTGCTAGGTGAATTACAAATCTATCTTGGTTGCTATCCGTGTCGTGTTTCATGTACTTCTCTTCTGTCTTAATGGTGCTTCGAACACAAGCAGACCACCTCTCAGGACCGATTGTTCCAGCTTCTTCACGAAGAAGTTGACACACACTAGCACTCAAAGTTGGCGTAACATTATTTTTCCTAACATACGTCTTCAGCTGAAACCAGATCATTTCTATGGGGTTTAAAATACAGTGACATGGAGGGAGTCTCAAAACTTCGTGTCCACGTGAGGCTGCGATCTCCTCTACAGCGTACCTTTTACTGATATTGGCTGATTTGATTTCCTGCAACATAACTGCCTTGATGGGTACAGGTTTTGGCACGGGAATGTTATTGTAGTCCATAAACTTAATGTCCTTAATATTAGTGTTCATGGAAGGAAACCTTATCAGCTGCCACGAATGATAGCTTGTGTTGTCCATCACAATTACACATTTTCGGTCACGTGGTAGGTTCTCTAGAAGATGAGACCTAAACCAGTTTTCGAAAACTTGAGCTGTCATTTCGTTATGGCTATCAGCTTTGCAGTTTCCAATGTTTTTAGCCGATAAATAAAGGCAATTCTCAACCCAGCCCTCACTGCCTCCAGCATGCAATACCATAATACGCTTGCCTCGCGATGTTGGTCTTCCAGTATGCAATTACAAGTTCCATCATCCCACCCTTTCTTCACAATGTCATGAGTATCGTACCAAGTTTCATCTAGATAGACAACTCTGCATCCCTCGGAACACAACTTCCTGAGACTGTCTATGAATTTATATCGCCAAGCTACTATTCTAGCAGATTCCATTACAATCTGTTTTTTCTTCAGAATATGGAAACAAAACCCAAGTTTTTTCAACAGCTGTCGTAGAGTAGTTTTTTCATAAGGAAAGCCGCACACATTTTTCAAATGATTTAACAGTTCCTGTACGGTTGGTGACTTACCTTTAGTAAAGAATGCACATACCTCGCGTATGCCTTTGCTGGCGAGATGTAGTGTTTGCAGTGCACTACGTCTTCTGGTATGGGCTATATCAAATTTGTTACTTTCATTGACCTGTCTCAGTCTCATCCTTGGCTTTGACAATATGAAAGTGACTGAGGTATGAGTTTTGCTAGTAATACCATTGTTTATGCAGCCAGTCCCTGTTATGAATGGTGTGAAAATATCGCTCACAGGGTCGGTTGGTGCATGCATTTCAGTGGGCTTGGCAGACTGATATGTAATAGCAACGGCTGGCCTCGGTGAGGAAAGCAACGGGAAACTACCTCACTCCTCATTTCCCTAGTACGCCTCATCGGTGACGCCTAGGCTGTTTATGACAGTTGTTGGCGGAGCTGCAGAGGATCAAACCAGCCTTCGGGCTGAATACCCAACATACATACATACCTCGCGTCTCACCAAGTCACAGCAAGTATCATCAATTTTATTAAATATAACCCTGTTATTACCATGCTTTTTCGGAGTTGTAGGTCCTCTCTTTACTATTTTACTTACAGTTTTCCTGTTAATTGTCAACATTTTAGCTGTCTCAGAAATATAACCCTTGCGAACGTTGTTCTTCATAACGTATTCGTATACATTACATACCAGCCGTTGACTTTGTTACTTAAAGTTTTAATCGCCTTTCTTTTCTCCGCGGAACGACTACTACCCGGCTGAGTATCACTCGCTGGCGCAGAACCACTGTTGCTCGGCTGAATATCAATCGTGGGAACGGAACCACTGCTACCCGGCTGAGTATCACTCACGGACACGGAACCACTGCTGCTCGGCTGAATATCACTCGCGGGCGCGGAACCACTGCTGCTCGGCTGAGTATCACTCGCGTACACGGAACCAGTACTACTCAGTTGAATATCACTGTTACCGATGCTTGGTTGAGGATCCTTTGCCTGTACTGGCAGATTTAATTCAGGATTTTCTGATGCGATAGTTTTCAGGTGTGATTCCCATGGCCTCCACATTACTGCGTGAAGCAAAGTGAAAAACAACACACTTCACAAATATTAATTAACGAAGCACAGAAATAATCCAAAACTTTCAAACAGCGAACAAAGCAAGTGTGTGAATTGTCTGAGCTGAAAAGAGAGACTGACGTCTATTTAACAAGAGGTGCATTGGCAACAGAGCTGTGAGGATTTCTGAAGGGGAATGCGAACTTCCGTTTTAAAGCCCACTGCCATCATAAATCTTCCCCTACTAGGCAAGTGAGTGGCCAGGGAGATCAAACGTTTGCCGAACTCTTTGAATGCCGCTGGGTACGCGTAGTCCGTCTCAGCTATAAGTAGTGAAATAATCAAAATCATGAAAATGTGTGCAGTAATTGTAAAACTAGAATAAGAACTCTAGAGTGTGATTCAGATGATTTTGAAGTAAGAAGAGGACTGGGACAAGGTTAGTGTCTTGTCATCCCTTTTATTTATAGGTGTCATGGATGAAATGCATGAGGAGATCAAAAACATTGGAGGAGAAAAAGTAAGTTCATTATCATTTATTGATGATTTAGTACTGATAGGGGACAATGAGGAGCAAATACAAGACCAAATTAGTGTGTGGAGTGAAGGAATTTTGAATTGGGGAAGAAAAATTAATAAAGAGAAAGTAAGACAGTTGTAACAATAAAGGAGAGGAATGGAAGAGGGTGTATGAAAGTGAATGGTCGGCCTTGGAGGTAATGAAAATGAAAATCCACAGCCTATTTCCAGTTATTCGACCAGGTCAGGAATGGAATGTATGAAGCCCCCCATCTAGCAGCGAGGATAGAAATTGTGCCATCCTGCGGAAGTCTGTCACACTCCTCTCAGGCAATGATTATGACTGATAGATGAAATGAAATTATATTGGTGAGTGTTGCTGGAATGAAAGATGGAAAACCAAAGTACCTGTAGAAAAACCTATCCCACCTCTGCTTTGTCCAGCACAAATCTCACATGGAGTGAGCGGGATTTGAACTGCGGAACCCAGTGGTGAGAGGTCACCTGAGCCACAGAGGCATTTTGAGGCAGAAAAGAAGTTAAAATACGATGTGAGTTATCAGAAGACAGGAAGATAAGCCATGAGATCAGTAGCAGAGTGAAGTTTGCAGGAGTGTTCTTTCAGAGTGTAAGATGACTCATATGAAATAATGATTTACCATTGGAATGCAAAGAAACCCTTTCCAAAAGCTTTGTACTAATCCTGACATATAGAGCAGAAGTGAAGGTACTGCAAAGTATGCTATGAAGAAACAAGGAGGGATGGTATAAGGAATGCAGGAGTAAGGGCAATGCTTGGAATAGAGTCTCAGATAAATGATAGAACAGTCACGTTTGAATGGTCTGAGCACCTACAGATAATGGAGGAAAAGAGAACACCAAAGCAAGTATTTGAAATGAAAGTAAAAGGCACAAGACCAAGGGGGAGACCTAGAAAATGGTTGAAGCAGGTTAAGGCAGATCTGGGAAGAAAGAATGAAAGATGTGGAGAACAGGAGTGTTGGAAGGATAGAAGCAGATGAGTCATTGATTTTACAACCCAACTCAAACTTAGTATAAGAAGAGAACAAAGCATCATACAGTGATAAATTTTGAGGTCCACCATAACGTGCATGGAAAAAAAAAAAAAAAAAAAAAAATCATCAGAATTAAATATACCGTCACCTGCATTTCTTGTTTTCAGTCTGAATAAGAATGAGATTACAGTGGATAATAATTATACGGCCTCAGCTACTGCAAGGACATTTTGATGCGATGCCATATGGGCTGCCTGTATGGAATTTCGATGTTCTGTTTTATTCTACCAAACGAGAGGGGGAACAGAGTCTCTGTTGGGTGAGCTATGGCTGAGTTGTAAATTAATTTAATTGGGCAAACATTGAATGTGCCACCCAAGATCTTTTAACATTCCAACATCATACTGCGCAGGGTACGGAATGAACATTTTTCGGCCTCTGCTGGGTTTGAACCTGCAATCTAGGGATTTAGAGACCAACTCTTTTACAACTGATCCACAGAGGGACCTACAGACTTCCCATGATTGTGTATGTGATATACCTTGAAATATGAGGAGTGATGGATAAACACATAGAGTTCAAGAAAAGATGTTTTAATATACTGTACAGTATGTCATATTACTTCTAGGTGCATGATACGAGATCTTTTTTTTTTTCACATTGCATTTGCATATTGTAGCTTGAATTAATATTTTAAAATTGTATTTATTGTCTTTGACTAATGATACTGTTTTTTTTTTTGTACATTCCTGATAAAGTGTTTGCCCATTTGGATATCTCAAGAAATAAACATGGACTTAATACGATATTAAATTGCACAAACATTTCTTGTACTTCCAAGGGCTCTGGAAAGGGTTATAATTTTGCTTGTAGATGTCGGTGGATTTTGAGGCAGCACTACTATTATTTACATTAAAATGAATTCTATGATTTATTCATACATGCTTTTGTGTTATTTTGCTGAAATGTGAGGATTGTTCTTTGCAGCTTATTTGAAAGATATTGAACAGCAGCAGGAAGCCTCTCGACGAGATACTGACTCAGCTTCGAAGCGTCGCTCTCTTTTACGTGTTCAGCAGGCTCTAATTGCTGCTCAGGAAGTTGGAGATGAAAAGGTGCAGATTGTTCAGCAAATCCAGGATCTCATTGAGAACAAAGCACGTCAGCTAGATTTGGATTACAGGAATCTTGGTAATACTCAGTCGCAGTTTGTCAAAAATATTTGTAATGATAGTAATGCTGAAATTGATGTATGTTTTAAGGACTTACCAGTTAAACTGTTTTTCCAACTGTTTTCCCTTTAAAACACCCATCAGTCATATATGCCCAGCAACACAATTGCAGGACTTGGCAAGGCTCGATACTCTCTTGTTGCTAGTGAGTTACTTGGTAGCTTACTCACTATACCAACGTAATTGGTGTGGACAGACCTGGCTCGTATTGACTCTCCATTGGTCTAAATTAGCGTCAAGCAACCCACATGCTTCTATAATCCTGGGAGCAAATTCTGTACCCCATAATCAGTTGCAATTACACATTTTTTTTTTTTTTTTCAAAGGTCAGTTAGTGACACGGTTAAGGAAGCTCTGGACTATAAAAAAATAAGATTTTCATATGCAAGGAAATTATACTGGAAACAGCTGCAAAAATCACCTTTCTTACAAGGGAAGTTCTCGTACCAGGAAATCACCAATGTCATTTTTGCTCACGTGTTAAATGAGCCAAATATAACACAACGGCCAAATGTTTCTTTTGGAAATTAACTCATGCGACCTACAGAAAGCGTTAAAGTTTGTATGTTCGAATTAGCGTTCTTGGCTATGCAGGACTGCAGCTTGTGCTGCGTTCACTCATCAGAGACCATGCCACTAATATTCTCTTTCATTTAGTTAATAAATGCGTAGCATGTCACAAAAATGATGTGTCATTAAGTGAAACAATTTAATTCCTGCATTGATTTTTGGTCATTGAAGACAGTGGAAAAGATTGTTACGACTGAAGCTGCTCTGATCACTGTTACACATGCTTTCAGGGTCGTAAGACTCTGCAACAGATTTAACTACTTCTGCAAATATTTTTGTTGCTGCCATGGTTTCTATTTCTTTGTTGGTCTTCTTTTTTCATCATTACAGATGTTATTTTACATGACACAATACCATTACATTTCTTAAAGTTATGTTACCACATGTGGCATGCTTTAAACCCTCTGCGTTGTTCTTCACGAGCAGTTTGCATAGCCCACTGCTGAATGGTCACATCATGAATTATCTGATTTCTCCCACAAATATAACTCTTTTTTTGCTTTTGACGCAGTTGAACTTTTATTTCACCGACGGAAGCAAAAGCGGGCCCCGCTTACCACTTCTTCAATATTAAACAGCTTTCATTTTATAGTAAAAATATGTATAAGTTCATCTTTAGCATTTTCCAGTTCGCTATCACCTTCTACCAAATATTTGTCATCAGAATCATTTGCTTCAAGATCACGTGACATGTCATTTGAGGCAAAAGTGAGACAAGACATGTTGTCCAAGTAAATGTTATCATTTTCGAGGCATTTTCTAGCGAGATCTGTAAATATCAGTATGTAAAAAGTTAGATATAAGCTTTGAAACAGATGCAAACCAACAAATAAACAGACCCATCGGCATACCATCACTAACATCGAGCACATAATGTTCTTGAATGTTGAGAGCCTTAATATCACATGTTCCATAATTTTCTTCCAATACAAAAATCATTTTTACTCTTCACAAGCTTTAGTTTATTCTCCACCTAAGCAATACTTAGTTTTAATTTCAAATAGTACCAGTGTCAACCATATATAGCGGTCATCCTCGGCTATTTATTATAAAAATTGGAATTTGAAAAGTTAAGACTATAAATACATACAAAATACACTAAAGTGCACACTTAAAAGTCCAAACATTAGACCCTTGATAATGTTCAAGGGGATTTGGGATAAAAACTAGTAGATCACACGATTAATGAAACTTGAAAATGATTTTGGTGTAGCTGCATTCAAAACTGCACGTGTCGAATAAGAGTTACGTGAAATACCATTGTCTGTTAGTAGTTCCACAATGGATCATAGTAAAATATACATTACACAAGAATAACATTTTTGACGCAAATGAAACTGGTTATTTGCTGATGTGCATGTGAATGGCCGTATAATGAAAGGAACAATCTTCTGTGGTTACAGTAAGCGAAGGATATCCCGGTGTTATTAAAGCAAGTCTATCTGTCCTTGAGGACGTTAATGGGGGAATATCTAAAAGAAAAATAAAGAAAATTACCGGACAGAATTGAAACAAAATCACGGGAATGTGACTGATAACGGAGAGAAAGCTTATCCTTCGAGGTTACAGTTGTGCACGCAGCACAGCTGTTAGTGTCGACTATAGCTTTGAATTTGGTGTGACATAGCAGAGGAGGAAGTATGAGAAAGGGGAGGGACCTATTTTATGATGTATAGCTGAGGATGACCACTATGTACGGTCAAAACGAGTACTATTTGAAAGTAAAACTCTATATTGATTAGGTGGAGAATAAACTAAAGTTGGTAGAAAGTAAGTCATATCCACCAATACAGGCGTAACCATGAAATTATTGCTTATACAAAAATAAATTTGCCTACATTGATTGCCATTATACAAACAACCATTTGTCCTGTATTGCAGCTATAAATGTATGTCAGTATGGTTTCAAATCATCTGTTGGATGGTGCCAATTGTGAATAGGGTTTGGAGTAGCCGCCTTTCGACAAGTGAACCCAGCCCGCGGTGCAGTTCCGCGTAGCCAAGCGTTCTAATTCAAACATATGAACTTTAATGATGTAGGTCATTTGAGTTAGTTTCAGAAAAGAATGTTTTGGCCGTTGTGTTACCCTTGGCTCATTTAACGTAAGATCAGTGATTTTACAGAATGCGAACATCCCTTGTTAGTGTGAAATTTTTGCAAAACTTCCCAACAATAGTCTTTTTGTTGGGTGAATGGAATGACTGGTTACACTGAGTCGCATACATGATTCTAATTTCCGCCTGTTAACCTAGTTCTGTACTTGTTTATGATAAAGTTCACGCTTGACAATAAATATTCACTATGGTACGTGAAGCAAGTACAATGCCTTCAAATGGAGTACAATGGCAGTCTTCTTTAAAGGTTAAATTATACATAAGTTAACTGGTTCTTTTACTGCTGTGTGCTTCATATAAAGTGTCTCTTCAGGATATAGAAGTGATCACGTTACAGATTAAAATCGCTTATACCACAACATCATGATATCAGTTCACTCTGCAAAAAATCACAGGATTACTCATCATTATGCTTTGCTTTCTGTCACATTGTTTAGAATGGATAAATATGACAATGGGGATGCAGTATAGCCTTACTACATCATCCTTATGTGAGGGAACTAATATTTTCAGCTGTTGCAGAACCTATTCATCTGAGTAATTGAAGGCCAACATGCAAAACAAACTGTGCATGGGGATGTAGTGTGAGAGGATTGAATATTTTCTGGAAACCTTGTGATATACTAAATCTGTTGTTATGATCTACCAGTAGTTTTCTTAATCGACATGTTGCTGGCCCGTGATCTAAATCACCAGGAGAACAAAGCAACCGGGTGAGATGGCCGTGCGGTTAGAGGCGCGCGGCTTTGAGCTTGCATCCGGGAGATAGTGGGTTCGAATCCCACTGTTGGCAGCCCTGAAGATGGATTTCCGTGGTTTCCCATTTTCACACCAGGCAAATGCTGGGGCTGTACCTTAATGAAGGCCACTGCCGCTTTCTTCCAACTCCTAGGCATTTCATATCCTATCATCGCTATAAGACCTATCTGTGTCGGTGTGACGTAAAGCCACTAGCAAAAAAAAAGTAAAGAGCCTCTCCACCAGTACCACAATGTTTGAGCAAGGACCTTGATGCTTTTACTGTGGCACAGTTGATAACCACATCTGTGTTGAGTTCTGGGAGTGACACCATATATTATCAATTTCGGCCAATGGCTGTGTCTGTTGTTACTGGTGGTATGGAAATTGCTGCACAATTCATGATATTTTCTTATAAAAGTAAATACTACTCCTTGGGTTGGTGATGCCCTACCCTTGGTAATGAACACATGTCGCTTCTACTAGTAATGCTAAGTAAGATTTAGGTAATTTAACATATGAAATAATATTATTTAAATTTAGGGCCCTATAAAATTTACCATCCTTCACCGTTCTTATTAAGTGCAGTCAGCGGATACACACCCGCTACAAGAATTAGTTTATCAGTTGTACTGATGAGAATCGTGCACAATCAGGGTGACTAAAGGAAATAATCAGGAAGAACATTTTATTCTGAAGACTCCTATCCAAGAGCTGTAAAACTAAGTCATATGGTTGCCAAGTATGGTTGTGTGTCTAACCTCTTCTCGCAAGAGTTATATTGTTTAAGAAAAGTGCGTGTTGCAACTGTCATGTATTTTGTTTCTCATCTTTAATTTGGGATTTACTTACTTGTATACCAGAGCAACATAACGTAAAAAAAAAAAATCCTGAGTTTGTCTTGAATGTGTGTTATATTTGTAGTAGAATTAAAAAGAATTACAACTTAAGAAACTAACATGACTTGACCCACTGACAACACAGTGACAACTAAGCTAAGAATCTACTGGTATGTGGCATTATTGTCTCCACAGTTTGTGGTGTCAAATGGAGATGAATTCATTCTTCTTGACTGGCTCTTGTAAGGTGGGGGAAGGAATTCAGAAGTTCATTGTTATTGAAGTTTTGTTTATAAGGTTTATGAATGTATTTTCTCAAAGTTAATTTCAGCAGACTGATAAGCCTAACAGTTTTTAAAAAGAAACAACAAAATAAATTTTTCAGTGTAATCTGTTTTTAAATCTTTTCTTTTTCAGGTATTTTTTAAAATTATATTCAATCATAAATTAGTTTTGACAGACTGAAGAACCTAACATTTCTAGGTTAACTAAGTCAAAACGGAAAAGAAATTACTTCTTCTGTGACATAAAAAGAAGTGGAACAATACAGGGTCATTGCAAAAACACTAAAATCTATATCATTTAACTTCTATTATATTTATCAACAGTTGATTTTTAAAAGGTTATACCATTAAGTAAGTTTTAGTTCTCATCTTCAATAAACACATTGATCTATTTGCTATCTTTTCAAGAGCCAAGTATTTTCCTAGAGACCACACCTTGTTGTTCCTATCATGGGTTGGTAACAAGATCCCTAGCTGAGTCTGGCATAGCTTTCATTTTTGACAGATTCCTCATTTTCATCATTCCTACCTAACCTCCTTTGTTCAAATCTTGTTGTCCTCCATTTCTGATGGTATTGGGTTTGCGAGGCGTAAGGAGTTATTCTTTTTCATGCCTTTTGTGACCTTTCTTTTTGCCAATACCCTCAATCTTCGAAGGGTAGGATTCCTTCCGATTTATCCTCTTGTTAAGAGAGAATGGTTGTCCATTTGGATGGTATTATGCATTAGACAGGTATCCGCTAAATGCTGAAGTTGAGTAAAACGCGATTCAATCAATCTCTACTGATCTGCATTTAGGGCAGTTGCCCAGGTGGCAGATTCCCTATCTGTTGTTTTCCTAGCCTTTTCTTCAATGATTGCAAAGAAATTTGAAATTTATTGAACATCTCCATTGGTAAGTTATTTCAAACCCTAACTCCCCTTCCTATAAACGAATATTTGCCCCAATTCGTCCTCTTGAATTCCAACTTTATCTTCATATTATGATCTTTCCTACTTTTAAAGACACCACTCAAACTTATTCGTCTACTGATGTCCTCCCATGGCATCTCTCCTCTGCCAGCTCGGAGCATACCCCTTATATGGTATGATTCTTATATTTTGGTCCGTATTGAAATGTACAATAAAGACAAATAAATATGAAAGTTTATTTGTTCCACCTTTTCAATACATAAAAAGAATTTTAAAAAAGAATTAAAACTGTAGGGACATGTTTCGCTCTTCAATCAAGAGCATAATCAGCCTATATCTCAAACTGAAAGGTAAATAATCAGGTACCTGATTGTAATTAAATTAAATATACAGTAAATGTAAAGATGATGTTACAAATGGTGAGCGAAATGGTTGACAATAGTTTAAAGATTAAAATATGGATAGTCGTAAAATTTATACACCCTTCTGAAAGTCCTTGTTTAAATATAGTAAATAGGTGTCCTGTGGAGGTTGAGGGCGTAATAGAAAACCGATAGATCCTAAACATATTGATTAACACATTAAATAAAATGTAGCTGACAATTCCAAATGGTGCATTAATACATTGCTCACTTCAAGTGAGGTCTACAGTAAATTGCTGTGTTGAAACAGGAAGAGTAGTAGAGAAAATTTATCAGTGTTAAATATTTCGAACGTCGGGAATAAATCAGAGTGGAGTTCAGATCCAATTCTTAAAATTTTTATAGCGTAGAGACGCTTCTGTGGTCCATTTTAAGTGAAGTTTATAATATTATGTGAAGAAATAAAATTGTAGTCCTCCAGAAGTCCGTGAGAAGAAGGGTGCTTGATGGTAAGTGGCTTCTCAAATGGTAGTTGGAAGGAGTAACTTGTGTAGAATTGAAAGAGAAATTAGGATTGAAGTCTGAAACAAATGGAGAATTGTGTGTTAAAGAAAGGATTTTAAAGAAAGGAGAGTTTAAAGAGAAAATGAAGTGTGTAAATCACTTACCTTTTTAGTAATATTGAAAAAGAGTTGAAGAGAAAATGTTGTTTGTAATTTCATTTATTTTCAATTGTAATAGTATTAAATGGTTGCTATGGTAGCGATGAAATTCTTTTTATGTATTGAAAAGGTGGAACAAATAAACTTTCATATTTGACATACCACTTAGTCGAGCAGCTCGTCTCCTTTCTCCCAAGTCTTCCCAGCCCAAGCTTTGCAACATTTTTGTAACTCTACTCTTTTGTCGGAAATTGCCCAGAACAAATTGAGCTGCTTTTCTTTGGATTTTTTCCGGTTCCTGAATCAAGTAATCCTGGTGAGGGTCCCATACACTGGAACCATACTCTAGTTGGGGTCTCACCAGAGACAAATATGCTCTCTCCTTTACATCCTTACTACAACCCCTAAATACGCTCATAACCATGTGCAGAGATCTGTACCCTTTATTTACAGTCATATTTATGTGATTACCACAATGAAGATCTTTCCTTATATTAATACCTAGGTATTTACAATGATCCCAAAGGGAACTTTCACCCCATCAACACAGTAATTAACACTGAGAGGACTTTTCCTATTTGTGAAACTCACAACCTGACTTTTATCCCTGTGTATCATCATACCATTGCCTACTGTCCATCTCATAACATTATCGAGGTAATTTTGCAGTTGCTCACAATCTTGTAACTTATTTATTACTCTGTACAGAATAACATCATCTGCAAAAGGCCTTATCTCTGATTCCACTTCTTTACACATATCATTGATATATATAAGAAAACATTGAGGTTCATTAGTACTGCCTTGAAGAATTCCCCTCTTAATTATTACAGGGACAGATAAAGCTTCACTTACTCTAATTGTGAGTTCTATTTTCTAGAAACATAGCCACCCATTCAGTCACTCTTTTGTCAAGTCCAGTTGCACTCATTTTTGCCAGTAGTCTCCCATGATCTACCCTATCAAATGCCTTAGACAGGTCAATTGCAATACAGTCTAAGTGACCTCCTGAATCCAGGATATCTGCTATATCTTGCTGGAATCCCACAAGTTGGGCTTCAATGGAATAATCTTTCCTAAACCCAAACTGCCTTCTTTCTATTGAAAGTATGGACATTTAAACAACTGTAAATCTCCCCTGATGGCCCTATTTGAGTTTCAAAAACACATAAAGTCCTATTTTTATGCAGTGTTGACCGTTCTGGCATCTAAATTAGAAAAATACTACATGAAATTGACTTATGAGTAATTTTCACTTAGATGTTTTCTCTTATTTGTGAGTTCAGTTACGCATAAAACTGCTAAGCGTCATTTTTGGCACAAGCTTGTTATTACATTATTGTATCAAACACAACAGTTATGCATAAAATAGCTAAGCACCCTTTTTTAGTTTTCCCATTTTATTTGTACATTAATTTGAACTATTTCACGATCCTGGACAAGTAACTTGAAGTGTACACTGAGAAATCTTTTGTTTTAAAACAATAGTGATTTTATTTTCAATATTTTAGTCAAAGCGCAGATATATTTGTATATATATATTTTTTAAAATCATATTTAAATTAATAATATAATAATAAGAAGAAGAAGAATACAAAATTAACTCTTGCTATACAGATAAGAAACTGATACTGTCTTAGGTTTCATTCTCTATTCACCTTCTATCCAGAAATCAAGCTTACTACCAAAAACTTCGATATCGTCAAAACTGTTCCCTTCTGAATAAAGACCTTCGAAGAACTCCTTGGCATCGGACGGTAACAGATGCATGATACTCTTAATGTCCTGCAATTTTGGCTGAAACATAGCTTTTCCTTTTGGCCATAAATCATCAAGGCAAAAACTAAAATTGTTCTGGTCACCCTGGCGTGTGCTTCTCCTCTTCAAATTAATTTCTTGGCCTTCTGTGTCATTGAAAGCTCGTTTCAAAGTCAGCACCCATGGCTTCTCCTTACTTATTTCAATTTGCCGCATTTTTAGCCACCTTACCACGTTGCCATTGGTGTCTTTCTTTCTGTTTATTATCTGTTTTTCATTAGAAGATGTGCCCATAAAATCCTTTTCTTAGTTCTTCGACGACAAGTTTGTTGTTCTTTCCGTTTTTCTTCATAACTTCCATATAATCTGCCAGTGAATATAATCTTTGCTGGAACTTACTTTCAATGTCTCCAAAATCATCATCATTGGGCAAATAGCTGTGCCCGGAAACGAGAAATCTCATTTTTGTGGTCTTCAATGTTGGATGCGATTCCACGACAGATCATTTTTATGTTACAATTCTGCCCTCCGCAGGAATCGGACCAAAGCACATTTTCTTCCGTCTTCTAAGCATTCATTGGTGCATTTCATTAGACAAGAGCCTTCTTTTTGGGCACCATGAGCAGCTTGACCCTCCAGCCAAAGGTAGTAGAAGCCTTTGTTTGATGAAGCGTCATGAATTCGACAGTTATACAACAATAACTGACGTTCATAGAATATTATGTTTGTTGGAATTCTTGGTGGGGGTAGTGTTCTCTGCATGTCAAAGCTTAGCACTGACAGTCCATGAATTTCACTTGCTTTTTTGAAGTCACTCTTCATTAGACTTCGAACATCTTCTGCAGCCTCTTGATGAGCAAGCATCTTTAAACATAACAGCAATATGGATCATTGTGTTTTCACAATTCAGCTTGTGGGCACTCTTTTTAACTTACATTCTGGAAACACTACATCACATAAGTTGCCTTTTAATTTTCGTTTTTCCGTAGGATTGGTGTTCACCTTGGCGCTGTTTTTATAGAAAAACATTTACTACTGTTTTTAAGACGAAGATTCAATAATAGTTTCAGACACAAGGGTTTGAATGGACATTGTGATAATTTTAAATGTTCATGTTATCATGTTTTAATGTTGTTTTTTAGATGTAATGTAATTTGGTTTTTAGACTACTGTAATTTTAATTTTGACTATTGTCTTCTTAATATGTTTACAACTGTTCACGAATATCATTTTAAGATTAAAATGACTGAAGATGCTCTTTATAAGAGCGAAGCATGTCCATTGGTAGAATTAATTGTATGAAAATGTAAACACCAATAAAGGAGGTTTGTATTGAATACGTGGATAAGAAATACTTTTTATTATAATTGCTGTGAATAACATCATTCAGTACAGAACAACCATGAGGATAATGACCTGTAATAAGCGGTATGTTCCGAGCTGTCAGTGGAGAGATGGCGTGAGAGGACATCAGTAGACGAATAAGTTTGAGTGGTGTCTTTAAAAGTAGGAAAGATCACAATGTGAAGATAAAGTTGGAATCAAGAGGTCAAAAGGGGACAAATATTCGTTTATAGGAAGGGGAGTTAGGAATTGGAATAACTTACCAAGGGAGATGTTCAATAAATTTCAAATTTCTGTGCAATAATTTAAGAAAAGGCTAGGAAAACAACAGATAGGGAATCTGCCACCTGGGCGACTGCCCTAAATGCAGATCAGTAGTGATTGATTGATTAATTGATTGATTGATTGATTGATTGATTGATTGATTGATTGATTGATTGAAGATCGGCACTTCATGCAAATTACATTGCAGGACAGATCTACATCCTCCTCGGCTCTGACGCAACAGCAGAACAGTGTAACACAGCATACAGTATCAGGAGTGACAGTCCGTCGCCGTTTACCACGATCTGGGTTTCCGGTTCGTCATCCACTTCTCCGCCACGTTTGGCTATTGTGCATAAACATGCTAGACTGCAATGGTGTATGGAACGATGTCACTGGTGACAGGAATAGCAGCAGATAGTGCTTTTGGATGAATGCAGGTTCTGTTTGTTTGAAAATGATGGCTGCATTTTGGTTCGATGCAGAGAAGTGGAGAGGCATCACATTGACTGCATTCGCACAAGACATACAGCGCAAACTCAAGGACTTATGGTGTGGGGTGCTATTGAGTTCAACCACAAATCACAGCTGGTGCATGTCCAGTGCACTGTGACCAGTTTGACCTGCGTGAATGACATCCTGCGACCCGTAGCCATACCCTTTTTTCTGCACGACACCCCAGACGCCATATTTCAGCAGGATATTCAGCAACCACTTGTTGCTGCATGGACCCGTGCCTTCTTATTGTCACAGGATGTCAGACTGCTGCCCTGGTCCGCCCGATCACCGGACTGGTCGCCTATCGAAAATGTGTGGAATATGGTGAAGCGACGGGTGCAGCGCTGTGACCCAGTGCCAACCATCAAAGATGAACCGTTCAATCTGGTGAATGCAGTATAGATGGCTATGCCCCAGGACGCCATTTGCGCCTTATACTCGTCAATGCCATCACACATGGAAGAAGTTATCAATGCCCATGGAGGACCTAGAGCCTACTAGGCAACAGGACACATGCTGAACTTAGGTGACTGAAATGCTAATAGTTTCTGCAGAACATACTAATGAACATGACCTGTGAATATGAACTTCCTATCTCTAGTCTTTCAAGGTGTTCCGTTTTTTATGAACATGAGTGGAGTTCATGCGTGACTGGAAGCATGACATGTGACGGGAGAGAGAGACTACTTGTTTCAGATCAGCAATAATGTGACTTGTACTCACTGAATTTCTTAATGTGCTCAAGAATCTGCCATCTTAAGATCATATATTTTATTAGAACCTCCTGATTTACCTCTGTTATCTTTAATTATTGTTCCTTGCAGTTTGTTGGCTTTCCTAAGACAGTTATTAATGCGATCACTGGATATTCTAAGTGTCTGGGTAAAGCACTATTTACACACTGGTACTCCGGCCAGGGTGTAAGTCTTTTGAACAATCTTCTACTCGCACATTTTGTCCTCTTCCTCTTTACTTGGCTTACAATTACTTTATTAGCAGTGTATAGAACTTTACCTTCATATGGCAAGTTCCATAAACGGTCACACTCGATTTTCCTGTCTTCTAGACTTACTTTGTTGTGACATTCTGATCGGCAGTGAAAGTCTCTGAATTCCCTTGGTTCATTGACTTTTCCTTGGCATCTTTTCTTTCGTTCTTTTCTGCTCTGATGTAGATGTTTTCTTTTCCATTCTTTCCTTGGGCTACTAGTAAACTGGTAGTTTTGGTCATTGCATCCTGCATTATCACTGGTTTATTTAACTGAAAAAGTGGCAATTCCGTTACATTCATCTCCTAACGATACTGTAAGAACGGGGTCAGAAGTTGCAGTTACAATGCTATGGGCTTTAATATTTGTATTACATGCTGTACCTTCATTGTAATATCTACATGACTGGTGTTTAGGAGTACCAGTTACAGAATTTGATGCAATAATTTTGGAAGATTCTGCATTTGGACTTGTTAATGTGTGTGGTAAATTAGTGCATGGATAAAAGTCACTACTTTTATTTTCTATGACGGTAGCACTGAGATCACTTAAATTCACTAGAACAGCAGACAAATCACGCACTTCAGTACTTGACTGCTCTGAAAAAGAGTGCCACGAACAGTTTGTAGAGGAATTAGATCAGTGGAAACAGCTCCTAGCCTTAATGTATCTGAGCTTGAAGTATTGGAGTGGTCCTGCATGGTGCTTGTGTCATTAACTTGTATTCCCTGTAAATAAAATAATTCTGTGAAACTTCAGCGTGCTTATTGCAATTAACACTGCAAATAATTGCTAAATATATCAGTGTTTGTATTCAGAGATTTTCTGTTAGTAATTAAAATTAAGTGCTATTGTAATATAAAAAGGAATCTTGAAGACTTACTATGTATTCATTTAAGTGTCTGAATCCTAAGGTTGATTCTTCTTCAAAAGTGAAAGAATTTTCTGTGCTCTGCTTGCTATGATGTGTACACACACTCATTCAGTACACGCAGAATATTTTCCTGCAAGATTAAAGATGGCAACAAATAACAGATCTTTTGGCGCATAGCCGATTATCGCATAACACTAACAGTAGAGTCTGGGAGTCTAGGAGACAAACTGTTGCTTAGCCGTTTCATACAGAACTCGCTATGATGTTTGTAGGAATTGCTTCATAGTTTTTGTCTCATAGCTGATTGATGCAACGCTCCTAACCCAAGATAAAAGGGATGGCGCGTAGATTTTACTAAAATATTAACGTTAGCATTGTAATAAAGGACATCAGTGTACAAGAAATGAGTAGTTCCCGACCGTACACATTAGATGGTGCTAAAATCACAATTTCCAAAAATTGGCGCTTAGCTGGTTAATGCATATTGTTATTGCTCTTAAAACAATCACCACAACCACCTCATCTTTCTTATCCAGCATTTCCTGACAACTCCTGTTCTTTTCTGACATTTGTTGCATTGTCAGTTAATTGTTGGTCTTTTATTGCTAGTTCAGAGAGTTCATTCCTAGTTGTCAGCACTGGCAATTATAGTGTGTAAACATGTGACAACTCATGTTGTTAGCTTCTAGCACATTAATAGAAATCCTATAGGATAAATTCCAATGGCATAAATTCCTACACTCTAGTATCTGTTTTTAACTTTATTTTAACTTTATTTTCTCCCGCTTTTTGGTTTTTATCTGTATGAAAGTAGTTATGTAGTTATGCAGTTCTGTATGAAGCTAGCCCTATGTTGGATAGTGTGAAAGTATGGCTTTTAAGGTCGATTGATGTGTTTGTTTCAATGGGCTTAACATGCACCTTCTGGCTGCTGATATTTGCGAAGTCTATGAAGTTCTTCACCTCCTTGCCTTTTATGGCACTTCGTATTTTTTATCAAATCATTCTTAAAATATTCAGACATATTCCTCATGTTGATATTGAGAAAGGCAATGATCGCCATCAGGATTTTTTTTTTTTTAATCTTTCTCTGACATGACCTGGATCTTCTTTTACCTTTCTTACTGCTCTAGACATAGATGTTGAACCGACTTCATTCAAGCCAAGTTTAATTTTATTGTGAATAGTGAGAGTGATTCAGTTCTTTTATTTTCCAGATTTTGGTAAAGATCAAGAGAATACTGAACCAAATCGTGAGAATCATCATGGGGTGAGTAGTGTGGTTGGAGGGGGTAGTAGCAATACAAGTGGTGGTGAAAGACAGTCAAAGCGTGCTCGTCGAACACGGACAGAGACCCCATCAGGGCTAGACACGAGTACAGCTGCCGATTTGATAGCAACGCCTGAACCTGCTACAACTCGTGGTAGCAGCAGCAATGCTGCTAATGCATCAACTAACTCCACAGCGAACCACAAGAAAAGCACCAGTACAAGCAAGAAGAAGAAGCGCAAGTCTCGACAGTCTCAGCAACAACAACAGCAACAACAGCAGCAACAACGAGAGGAATCTCCACCACATGAAGATGAGCTAGCAATAGACCCTGATGAACCAACATATTGCCTATGTGATCAGATCTCATATGGTGAAATGATCCTGTGTGACAATGACCTCTGCCCTATTGAGTGGTTCCACTTCTCATGCGTAGCTCTTGCTACGAAGCCCAAAGGGAAATGGTTTTGCCCAAAATGTCGAGGGGATAGACCTAATGTCATGAAACCGAAGGCACAGTTTCTCAAAGAACTCGAAAGGTATAACAAAGAAAAGGAGGAAAAAGCGTAATCTCTTCATTTTCCTTTATTACATTATTTTTAAAGTTTTAATTACTACAGTGTGGGTAGCCGTTGTTAATATCATTAAGCAGAAATCTTATCCAAGTGACATTATTTCATTGTAATATTTTACTGAGTCTGTGCAGTGTGACATGAATTTCTTTCCTAATGACCACTAATGTTACATTTGATGATAGTACTACTTATATGATCACTGTTATATGTGGAACCAAAAATGTTTCCTTACGTTGTATAACTGTTCAGAGGTAGTGGCATCATTCAGATGTATAATTTGTTATTGTAGGAGGATAGTTTTAGGAAACAGAAGGTATGCAAAATGAGCTATTGGAGATGTTACATAACAGATAATGAAATTTATTTGCTAATCCTGATTCCATATAATTGATAGCTTCCAACTGAAAGAACTTTTAAATTGTGGATCTTAGGTACTGGTCCCTCATTAGACTTTTGCTTTCTCTCATTCTTAATTTTCTTTTCTTTTGCAGTATACACATACTTTATTATTGCAAAGTGACCTTTTCAAAGTGGTAAATGATATGTAATTCTTATGGGGCTTTTGCAGTAACTTAAATTATAGATTGTATACCGGTAATGATATTTTTTGAAAGCTTCTCCGGTCTTTTATTGGGGATTAAGCATCTTCAACAGCAGGAATCTTCAGTGTTTGGAGATGAGTTGGCAATGGACCTAACAAAACAGCATATTGACTGTGAACAGATCTCTTATAACAAGATGATCCTGTATGGGTATTACTTTTATCTATAGCATTTTCAATTTCATTGTGTCAGCATGGCAAGTTGATTATAACTTTAATACAAATCTAGGAGAACTTAGCAGAATTTTCCTAATTCAATTGTAATTAATCAGTAAAGGCAAATGTACATTTTTCTACTTGAAAAATGTATAAAAACATGATCAGGCAGGCATATTTTGAAGTGTCATAGGTATGCTATTAGGTAACTTAATCCTGCTAGCTAGCTGTTAACAGTGATAAGCACTTTTTTCTTATATTAAGGAAAATACCGTGAAAGAATATCAACCTTAAAAGTTACGTTAGGAAAGCTGTTCCTTGCTTGACAAGAAGATGCCAAGTATAATACATAGACACAGTCCTGCAGTTTTATTACAGTTTTCTTTTCTAAATAATTTATTACTAGCCGTTACTTCTTTTATCATTATATAACATTTTCTAAACTTAATTAATACACTTCATCTTCCTGCTTGTTGGGTTGATTATCATAACATTAAGTTCTTTAAACTCGTAACTTCAATCAGTTCTGTATGATTATGACTGGCTTTAATTTCATTTTGAATTTCTATATAATTTATATGGTAACTTTTTTTATAAATTTTCTCTGATCAGTTGGAAGTGGGCATACTGTAGAAAAACTGTATTTCACTGCTTGTCTTTCTCTCATGTTAGCCTGTTCATGTTTATGGTGCTATGTACTTTAACCCTCAAATGCCTCATGTCCTGTTTTGTGTCAAAGTTTTCCTTCCCATGGTATACATTATTTTTTGTATATTTCATACTGTCAAGAATTTCTGTGGTGCTGTGAGTTCATTTGTAAGTATGTGCAGGAAAGTGAAGAGATGGAAGAAGTATCCTACATTCAGTGGGAGCTTTCATGGTGAGTAGAGATACTTCTTTTTCATGAATATTTTAGTTTTAAATTTTCATACACAGAGCTAAAATATTTATGGATGAAATGAATAAATATATGAAGTTCTTTAATGGTCATAATTTTCAGCAAATTCAGTTTCTTTCAATTATTTTATGAATGTAATAGTTGTTCTGTGGTGTAATCGTTAATTTTGGCACAGTTGTGGAATTTTTACTATCTACAAACAGTGTTGAGTTTCAACATTGGAATGGTATGCAGTTATTCCAGATCTACACTGAAGGTAAATCATATTGTTATTGCCTTCAAAATTTCACATTATGTAGAAGAGAATATGTTGCATTTCTTGCACCTTGTTTTGCAGAGCATTGCATCATTAAAAAAAGGTTTTTCTTTTATAAAATTTTAAATTGTGTGTGATTCATAACAGCAGTTTCATAAAGCTTTATTGTGTATCCAAACTCAACACAAGTTATGCTAAACCCAGTATACGGTGTTTATCATGAAGCTTTCTTGAGGCTGGAGAAATCTTAGTCCTTAACGTTTTACAACTTCTTATGATTCTTCTCCTGTATGGAGTTATTTATTAGACATCTTAGCCATGAGAAGAAAGTTTTGTGAAGAAGGTATTTTAAAATTATTTCATTCCAAGGAGAAATGTAGATTCTAAAACTTAATTACATATTTTATATACCATAATTTATATACTATTTTACAGTGACCCAGAAAGTCAGTGAGGATCTGTCTTTGTTTGGAGATAAAGACTGGGGTAAGCTTTTGCTGCAGTTATGCATCTTGATGTTTAATGTGCCTTTTTTGCTAACTTAAGAAGTTGCTATCTCCCATGATGTCATCTGTATTCTTCAGTGATATTCACCAGTCTCCCTTTTGGCAGTCTTGCTAGATAGCCTTTGTATTTTGTGTTTTGTTTGAGATCTATTTTCTTGCATTCAGAATGTCATGCTAGCCGGTAAGTGATTAGATCATATAAGTATTGTACTTCAAGGAGCAATGATTAAGGGATGAATACCCTCTGTGGCTACCCACGTACAAAGCAGTGCAAAATATATATTAGCTCTCAAGTGAAATTTGTTTTCTCATCACATTAAGGTTGCAATATCATGTAAAAAAAGATTGACATAATTGCAATTCCTATCTTAATGTAACAAAAACTTTTATGAAAGACTTATGCATGCCCCACATTGGGGCTTTACAGAGAAAATTTTAAATGTTTACGTATTTAAATATATATTATTATATTATGTGAATAAATAGAATTTCCATGTACTCCTTTTTGAATTCTTTATAATCCATTGTCCATATATTATTCCTACTTTCCTTTCACTATTTGCTGTGCTTTATACAATATAAGAAGTCCATTTTACTGTATGCTGATTTTCTGCTGGTTTTTACTTTGCTACTAGGTCTTATGTGTTAAACATTTCATTTATTTTTTGTATGGTATATTTTCCACAACTTTTCTAGCATTGAATATTGTTGTGGTTCGTACATTTTGCAGCGTGGATGATACGAGAGCTATGGTACTGTGACCTACTAAGCTATCTTGTTTAGTTTCATTAAGTATTTACTGTAAATACTGTACAGACTTTTTTTTAATTGGCAATCGCAGA
The DNA here is from genome assembly GCF_040414725.1 of Anabrus simplex. NCBI lineage: Eukaryota > Metazoa > Arthropoda > Insecta > Orthoptera > Tettigoniidae > Anabrus > Anabrus simplex. The sequence goes on along the minus strand of NC_090267.1, from coordinate 248,022,096 downwards.
TTCCACACACATCTTTGCCTGCAGCCATAGATTCCAACAAAAAATATATTTTTCAAGCGTGCTCGATAGGATACAAATATATGACATACAGTATATTGTATGAAAATGCATGGACATTACTTTGGAATTACTTTATAACAGAGAGAGTGTGTTTTTTTCATTTTCATAGTTAAGAGCTTTGAAAACAATGGCTTTCACATTTTTTGACAATCAGGTGGTATTCAAGATGTACTAATATAGTAAATTATTCGAGCAAAGAAAAAATTAAATCATTGTGCATTAAAGCATACAGCATTCCATTGCTTGTGACTTGTCTCAAAGATACTGTATATGATTCAATATTTTTTTAATAACTAGAGCGTGCTGAAAACTGCAAGACTTTCCCTCCCTCTGTCGTCTTAGCCCACCAGTAGTGGAACCATTCAGTTCCTCTTTGGCCTCCATTGCACAAGTGGTTGTGACAGCCAAGTGCCGTTGCATCTGTATGATATTTCATGACCATTTTTGTAAGTATTCCTTATTCTTACAATTGTTTTCTTATTCCTTCATATGTTTAATGTATTTTATGGCAGTTATTTCATCATAATATTTCTATTGTCATAAGGTCCATGGTATGTATAAAGGTACTGTCTCTCATAGATACAACGCGAGCACATTTGTTCTATTAATTCATTGAACTTCCTTCAACAGTGCACATTTCTGTTCTTTGTTACAGATTAGAAGTGGCATCAAAGAAGTACTATTTGAATGATCACGACGATACTGAAAAGATCCAGCTGGTAGTGACAATGAGAGTGGCCCCAAATGGGAGGATAGTTGGTTTAGCACTTTGTTGTCAAAGATGAATGTTATGATACAGATGTTTCTAAAGAAATTGAAGAGAGGACAGGATGACTCAAACACTGAACAGACATACAGATTTTAGCCACTTTAACCCCAGAGTTAGGAAACTAATTAAACATGTTGCCTTAGTGTCATCTAGTGGTGAGACGTTGGACTCTCTCAAGACGCCATTGGTATTGGTTTAGTTCTTTAGATTACATATAGATACCACTTTCTAACTGCAGTTGCCTCCTAGCAGCCTGTGTTAGAATTCTTTTTTTTTTTTTTTAGCAAGAACTGTGAATTCTAGGAGTTGGCACGCCCTTACCGTTTTCTTTCCTTAATATTGCCAATACCTGTTTATTCTCTGCCCAGTCAGCAACCACTCTGCCATAATAAAAGAAGTTGGCAGTCGCCTGCCAGGCATCTTCTTCTGATCATCTGCTGGGGTTAAAACCTTACTGTGAGCAGATAATCGCTGGGACAACTTGAAGATAGGCTACTACGTATTAAACAACGTGTAACTCTAAAATATTGTCTGACTGGCGGAGATATCTTAGTATCTTGGCATGTAAAGTTTATGGCAAAAACTGTACCTTGCCTGTATAAATGTAGGACTTTTGTTAAACTTATTTATTCACGTATTATGTAGGTTTCTTTGGTTCCTTCGAGAACAACTGTAGGTGCCCGAAAAGGCTGTAAATAAACGAGGGGCGTGTGTGGTCCCTCATTTCCCTTTTTCTGCTTTTCTTATCTGTGACAAAACTTTCCCGAATGAATGTGCTCCATTAGGCTTTGTTGTAACGTAATGTTTGGGGGTCGTAGTGTATGTTTACGGTTTCCCTATTCTTTTTCTATATGTCAGCTGGTTTTCCAAAATTCATTCTTGTCTTTTTTGGAATTATTTCACGTCTTGTCAGTAGTATGAACTCTGCTCGTGTTTTACCTTGGGGTTCTCTTGTCATTTGAAAGGCAAATTTTGTTACATAGTTGTTTGAGGTGGTAATAATAATGGCATGTAGCCTCCAGAGAGACTTGGTGCAGGTCTTTTGATTTGATGCCCATAGGCGACCTGCGTGTCATGGATAAATGATGATGAAGACTGCACATACACCCAGTCCCCGTGCCAGAGGAATGAACTAATTATGGTTAAAATTCCCGACCCCACCAAGAATTGAACCCGGGACCCCTGTGACCGAAGGCCAGCACGCTAACCATTTAGCCACGGAGCCAGATGTTTGAGGTGGTAACAAGCATGAACACTGTGCTCGATCATTCCCAAAGGTATCTAAGCCTGGTTTATCTTTTAAGGGGTGGAAACCCAAATTGTTACATACTCCTTTTAATGTTCTGAGAGCATTAAGCTTGTTAATAACTATTGTAAAATTTCAAATTATTTATATTATTGTTACAGATTGTATTCTACAGTATTGTTATTCGTATATTGTTAAAAAAGGAAAAAGTGAAAAAAAACCAAAGGGTATTAGGATAATAAACTCTCTTTCTACTGCCTTGTGGTGTTTTGCTCTCTATTTCCTTCACCCAGTTCTGTCTTTGCCGCTTCTTCCCCCGTCCCAACCTCCTGTGGACTACACCATAACACAGCTATGAAGAATATGAACAGGATTTCTGTGTTTGTGTTTGAAAGAAAAGCAATACGGTTTTTTAATCTTTCCCTTAGAAAAGAACTCCCTATTCTAATCAACGGAAAACGGCAACGCACTATATGTTTACCAGGCTTCTATGTGTTACCGGTATTGCTAAAAACAAGAAGACAATTTTAGTAATCCGGAGGTGTTGATTTGACGATAACATTTTGGACACGATTGTGACATTTAAAAATCAATACATTGGCTCTGATGCCAGGGGTGCAATGCACATGGATGCAACCGACTTCTGTAATTAGCTTGAATGTTTAAAGCAGGGAGGCTGAATTTTGAGGATTTGTGGGAAACGGATGGATTTTGTATTGAAATATTTTGTCCAACCATGAGTTTCAGATTTCTCTTCCAAGCCATATGATTTGCCAACCAAGAAATTTGATTGGCCAGGAGAGAAATAGATCTCCTAGAACCTATTCGAGGCATGTTTGAACGATTGTTTCAAACTAGCAATCTGCTACACTAGCGATGAAAATGTGACTCGAAACTTGAATCCTTTAGAGGCAGATGTTCCTTCATTCAGTATATTTTGTCAAAGCTGGCCAGCATAAAGATCTGTTCTCTACTGGGCTGAAAATGTTTTTCCACTACTCATCTAGAAGTTAAGTGAAGAAGCAACTAGAAGGACCGTATGAAATAAATAATAAGAGTTGGATGTTGTTTACTAAATGGTTGTGTCATAACCTTAGAGCTGATTTGGTTCAGTGATGTAACGCTTTTCAAGAATTTGTCACAAAACCATACACTGTCATCTGCGGGAATGCTTAAGTAAAACAAAAACAAATTCCTCATGAAATGAGATATATAAAGAAGAAAAACGTTTGCCTACCGAAAGGAGGGAACACCCTTTTCCTATTTTTCTTAGAATAAGGTGAAGAAAAAGCATGTGAGTGTGATGTCAAGTATGCACGTGGATGGTGAAATTGATAAGAAATAGGAGGAAAAAGAAACCTGTGTTTATTATCATCATCAACAACGTAAAGGTGGTATTTATACTGTTGACAAGTCAAATTCTGTCTAGAGTGTTGGCAGGAATACCAGAAGGTGGCTAATGGTTATCTTCTTTTCAATGCTGAACATCGTCGGAATGAATTCCCAAGTCATATTTTAGGAAACGGAAATGAAGTTCCACCATTTTGGCTGCTCTTCTGACATCTGGGAAGATAACACCTTGAAGGCCAATTATAGAAGAGGTTGGGACCTACCTGTCTGCTGCATCTGTTTTCTCTAAGAATCAGAGAAATTTTGCCAAAGTCTGATCAGCCCAATGCAGTAGATGACAAACAATTACAGCAGCACTAGCAACGAGGGTGCCTCATGGCATTGTGTCCTTGTCACAGAAATTTAAGAAAGGTCGATTGACAAGATACTCGTGCCTCATGTGGCCAGTTCATTTGTTTGCCATGATTGTTACAAGGCAAGAGACCTTCAGAATTAACAGTCTTGAAAAGAACCTGCTTTGTTCAAGTGATGCTAAGGAGTGAATGAGTGGACCACACACTGAAGATATATTTTTATTTTACTTATTAGATAAGATTGAATTTAACTGTTTTATGTAACTTTAACAGAACCTCCATAGCTCAGGCAGCAGCGTACCGGCCTCTCACCGCTGGGTTCCATGGTTCAAAACCCGGTCACTCCATGTGACATGTATGCTGGACAAAGTAGAGGCGGAGCAGGTTTTTCTCCGGGTAATCCGGCTGTCATATTTCATTCCAGCAACACTTTCCAGTATCATTTCATTCATCAAACATTTCCTCAGAGGAGTGCGACAGGCTTCTGCAGCTGGCACAATTCCTATCCTCGCTGCTAGATGGGGCCTTCATTCATTCCATTCCTGACCCGGTCGAATGACTGGAAACAGGCTGTGGATTTTCATGTAACTTTCAAAATACTTAGGCCTACCTTATTTAAAATGCATACAGTGCGGTGTAGTTTCCCTTGAATGTTTAAAGCAGGGAGGCTGAATTTTGAGGATTTGTAGGAAACGGATATATGTGGGTCTACCTCATTATTTCCAATTTCCTGATGCAAGGTCTGTGTGGAGGAGAGATTAAATTATATGACATGTTTCTACAGCCAGATGCCCTTCCCAGTTTCAACCTCATTTGAGGTATAGATATTGAAGAGCATAGGGGCGAGAACACTGCCTTGTGGCAAACCATTTTTTGTTTCCTTCATCGACTATTCTGATCTTGAAATTTGATGAAGCACCTACAATTTTGGAGAAGGTTGCTAATGACTTCAGTTATAGTGTACTCTTTTGTCATGTTGTATAGTTTGTGTAACAGTATACGGTGAATAACTGTATCAGACGCAACAGATAAATTGATAAAAGTCACCCCTGTGATTTTATGATTTTCTGATATACTGTGTTTGATGGAGGACCTGTGAACTACAACTCTCCCCTTTTTGGAATCCTGCTTGCTCTGGGATGAAAAGTGGTTCAATGATCACTAGAGTTCGTGGTTTATAGCATTTAAAAATCAGATATGTAGAGTTTTGTTTTTTGTAGCATCTACACTTCTAGTATCTATACTTCTCAAATTTAGCGTCTTGTAGCAAATTGGTTAAAAATAGGCATAATTTGATTGCAAAGTTGGCAATCAGTATATCTGTATCGCTTACATAAAAATGTTCCAATTTGTAACTCGTCACGCTGTTTGATCATAACTTCGCTTCTACTCATGGCTACTAGGCAACAAATTGCTACTGTACATTAAAACGGAACTAGTACTCAACACCTATGCCAAGAATAACCGACTATGATCAAGGGTGAACACAGAGTGAATGAACGCGTGTACGTGAAATTGTATTAAGTTGTTTGGTTGTTCTTTGCACTTCTCTTTGGCCGTTGTCCGACTCCATAGCTAAATGGTCAGCGTGCTGGCCTTTGGTCACTGGAGTCCCGGGTTCGATTCCCGGTAGGGATGGGAATTTTAACCATAATTGGTTAATTTCGCTGGCACTGGGGCTGGTCGCCTACGGGTGTCTATTCAAAAGACCTACACCTGGCGAGCCGAACTCATCTTCGGACACTCCCAGCACTAAAAGCCATACGCCAATTATTATTATTATTATTATTATTATTATTATTATTATTATTATTATTATTATTATTATTTTAATTTTTTGGGGGGGGGTATTGAAAGATATTCCCCATATTGAAAGATTTAAGATGCTGTATAATTTTGCATTTTGAACCAATTTCATATTTTATCGCTGATTCAAAATCACTAAAAACCACTCGTAGGGGTCATATAAGATGAAGGCACATACACTGACAAACTTTCAACATATTTTGCATTTATTGCAAATGCTAAAAACTACAAACTAATGATCACTGTAAGTCTTTCAAGGATCATCCATTCTAGGATCTTATACAGATGACACAACAGTGAGATAGGTCTGTAATTTTTTGGATCGTTTGGGTCTTTTTCTGGTTTGAGAATTGGGATTACTCTGGCTTTCCTCCACACATGTGCTAACTTGCAGGTGTTTACACAGTTATTGTACAGTTCTAGTAACCATTGTTTAGTAACAGGTCCAAATTGCTTAATTTGCTCAATACATATTTCATCTAGGCCGGCAGCCTTACCATTCTTACACTGATTTATTGGTCTATTCAGCTCAGATAAAGTAAAAGGTTTAGTGGGTGTATTAGTCTCCTGCTCATAATCGCTCTCATTTCCTTTATTCTGAAGTTGACATGGATTAGATGGTCGTCCGTTTTATAGAAGTTGATGTGCAATTTGTTACAAATATATGATAACTCTGTTTTTATTTTGTCCTACTCAGTTATCACTAAACACATGTAGTTACCTTCCCCTCCCCCCCCTCTGAAACCAAAATTAATGATATGTAAAAGACATGAGGCTCCTCTGTTAGTAATACCTTCAAGCCAAAAACACATACAGGAAGTCAAGAGTATCACCTAGGCTAACACAGACGTTAAAACAGCTCAGCTGATGGCGATGAAACACCTCAGAATGAGTAAGTTTAGGGACATACACTACTAGCTGCAAATTCACTGAAATAGTGACATTTCACTTTCTGGCATTTGAGCAAGAGCAACATTGGATTTTATCTTGTGCTTTACATAGGTGCAATTCTAGTGACTGTTTTGCAGGTACACTTCTAGTACTTATCCCTCAAATTTTTCTTGCAGGTTTTATGTGTATCTACCCTTAGCTGGCAGAATTTCTGTACAGGGAAATTTTTCTCAAAAACCTGTATGTAGAATTTTTATCAAACTTTGTTGTTTGGAAATATTTCATGAACTTTCCCTGTCAAGCTAAAATGCTGTAGTACTGATAAAACTGCCAACCTAAATAAAGGCAAAATGTAAGGTCTAAAATTTTGTACTCGCCTAAGCTATATAGATGTTCTTTTTTATGATTCATATATCTGTGTATATTTCCTGTGATTATTTTATTACCGCTTATGTCTTTATGTTAAAAAAGGTTAATGAATTACTTTTCCACTTTCTGTAATTAATTTTGTAAATTTTAATTAGTATTTGGCATAATTATAATTACTTCACATAATCTTAATGTCCCTGTTAGAATCACTAAATTGTGTTTTCTTTTATTGTGAAAAGTTTTAAACCTCCGTTTAAAAATGTCCAAATGATTTTAGTTTTTTAAATTGAAAATTGAGGTCATTGTCATTTCACTTTCATCATCAGTAGTAGTAGTAGTAGTAGTAGTAGTAGTAGTAGTAGTTTGAGGAGGGATAATACCATTAGGCCTAATATCTGTCACATGAACTGTTACGGTTTTTCTCACTGTTTTCATCTTCACTAAAAGATATCACTGTCACTTCCTAACAACATAGCCTGAATGCATTTTTAACACTAGTGTTCTGAATAATATTTTAGCATCTTACCCTACACAAATTTGCAGTATAATATGCAAAAACACAATAAAAACAATACCTTGTGCCAAAGAAACTTGCTGCGCAACGTTCATGGCGCACATGACATGGTCAGCGCGTGCCAACCTCTCAAAGAAATAGAAAATATGAATGTTATATTCTCTTCGTCAGACATAAAATGGTATTTACTTGTAGTTACAGATACCGTGGATCAGCCAACATGCATACATGAGTCATCTGTTGCGTTAAAACTGAACAAACGATATTTGAAAACCAGCCTTTAAGGCAGGGCCTCTCAGGGTGCATGCACGTGGTGCGTGCACTGTGCACGGTGCAAGAGACGACTTGGCTTGGTCGAACAGAGTGCAGACCCCCCACTCCTCGATTTGGAGCAATAGCGCTTACTCTCTCTTTCCTCACGCCTGTCTCGCTCGCTCCGCCTGTCTCCCTCTGCCCCACTTGCGCCGTAGCGCTCCAAATCCAGGCTGACTTGAGCCGAGCATAGGCGAGTTGAGCCGAGCTTAGCCGAGTAGCCCAGAGACGAAGCGTTGATCCGAGCCATGCCGAGCGGCAGCGATGCACAGTGCACGGAGCTCTTGCGCCTCTATCTGCACGCGTGAGATTTTGGGCGTTTGAGAGGCCCTGCTTTAAGGCATTAGATCTTGGCAGCCATTAGGTTAAACACAGTTGACAGTTTATGAATATTCAAGTCTGGACTTAGAAATTGTGTACAGTGGAACATCGATTCTCTGTTTTAGAAACGACCCCGGAAAAAAATGTACAACACGGGAAAACGGAAAATCCGGCAATGTATAAATCATCACTAACATCACAAAGATGAAATGTGTATGATTATAATCTTACAAACACTCCTAAAGCAAATCAAACTACAGCCCCAATGCGCCTTCCGCCTACCAAGCGACCACTGCTCAGCCCGAAGGCCTGCAGATTACCAGGTGACGCAGCGTGAGTGTAACGAATCCTCTTGTTCGTTATTCCTGGCTCTAAACCGGGGTCGTCATTTCACCGTTCGATAGCTCCTCAATAAAAGGTAATCATAGAATGAGTGAACCTGGAACCAACCCTCATATCCAGGTAAAAATGTCTGACCTGGCTGGAATCAAACTAGGGTCCTCTGGGTGAGAGGCAGGCAGGCGGAGCTGGCCTCGAACAGTAATTACTAGTACGCGACTTAAAAATCTTGGAACTTTATTATTAAGTTTTACCAGGGAAACTTCATCAGTTTCCCGTGAAAACTTCTTTCAGTTTATCAACTTTGGTCAGCCGAACTCTTCGAAAAATCCATTACCGTTGACGCCAAGCCAAACAGCAATTGACCCCAAGTAGTTTTGATTTCTCACATTAGATACAGAAGCACCCAACATGATGGCTAAATCCCTTTTTTAAATCTTCCATTGTAATTTGGGCACTGGTATACTGTTCGTAGTCAGTTCATGGAAATCTTGTACCGCCTTTGGGACATCATACATCAACTTTTAAAAGGTTATGTTGAATTCTAGAATATGGTTTTGAATGTAAGTATCGATTCTCAAAAGTTCTCGAATGCATTATATTCAATTCTGCCCGTCATTAATCACAATCAAGTTGGAAAGAAAAAATTACATCAAAACTCAGCAATTATGGTTATTCGTGACCTTGAGCTCAGTGGGAAAGCGCGCTTGCTGGACAAGTCGGTACGAGTGCGAAATGATACAAACTTTATAAATAATGAATCAGTCAGTCAGGACAAGTTACTTTATATATATATATATATAGATAAAGTACAAATATATGTTTATGAAAGACATTGGCCACTAATTCAGAGAGAGCATTAAAAATACTATAATGATCTATTCTTAACTCAATTTTGATATAGGTGGCACATGTCCGTGTTTGATATTAGGCACCTCATATATTGATAAATCTTAAAAAGGGTACAGTTACCTCTTCGGTACACAGGGACACCAGTGTCCCAATGAGTAATTTTAGGTGCAGTTAACTGAAGTATAGGTGGATTATCTTTAAAATGATTGAAATACACTCTCTCACGACGATTAGCTGTAAAACGATTAACCTTATTGTTAACAGTAGCTCCAACAGTGACTCAAGAATGAAGCACTTCCAGTAAATTGAATAATGCATAACTTCATTTGCTTTTAAAACAGTATTAAGAATCAATACAGTCAACAAGTGACAGATATATTAAATACGAGACTTCAGCATCATTACTTCATTCACCAAGCTGATTAATTTACTGTAATACTAGCTGCAGTACCCGTCGTTGACAGGATAATTATATAAAATGTGGACAATTATCTAACTCCCCAGCTGCTTTCCGCCAATATTCAGGCATGGTGTTTTACTCAGGACGCAGCTGTAATCCCTCTATTGGAGATTAGTGGCAGCAGAAGAGACAATTCACATCACAACATTGGTCAAAACAGTGTTATTGTTGATCACTTTTATGAGCTTTCAATATTGTAGGCCTACACATTTACATTTCTTTCGACTCTGGATGTTAGAGCATCTAATGTAAAGGCAGTCTTTCCTTCATTCATGACTCCCTCTTGTCTTATTCTTCAAGCTATCATTCCTTTACGATCTTTTCCTCATTTTTATAATCATATTCACATTTTTCCTTGTCGATGCGGACCAATGGCCACTCGGTTTTACACCTTAAGACAATTATGACAAAACCCATTGCCAGTTAACACGATTAAACATTATTTCCATGTTAACATTGCTTAGCACTGGTACGGACTGTGCAACAAAAGTCTAAATTAATTATTCTATTACCATAGCCGATACAGTAAAACTGTATAAACCAAGCTCGATAGCTGCAGTCGCTTAAGTGCGGCCAGTATCCAGTATTCCGAAGATAGTAGGTTCGAACCCCACTGTCGGCAGCCCTTAAAATGGTTTTCCGTGGTTTCCCATTTTCACACCAGGCAAATGCTGGGGCAGTACCTTAATTAAGGCCACGGCTGCTTCCTTCCCACTCCTAGCCCTTTTCTGTCCCGTCGTCGCCATAAGACGTATCTGTGTCGGTGCGACGTAAAGCAACTAGCAAAAAGAAAACAAAAAAAAACTGTATAACACACAAATGATTAGAACTCTTATTCTCTCAGTTTTGTTATGGTATGTAATACAGTTCGATAGGACCAGTAACATAGGAATTCTAAAAATTAAATTTTAGGCATCTTCCCCTAAGCTACCATTTCATCCAGCACAAATACAAATTATTTATAACCTAGACTGTAGCACTTTATTCCCTGACTTTACATACCGATTTTCATAAAATCTGTTCCCCCATTTTCTCGTGGTTCGGCGTTGCTACGGACTTGACAACAAACATCAAAATTCATGAATATCTCTCTTATCATAGTCTGTACTGTATAAATATATATGACAAAAATGATCGAAAATTTTTTAAATTCTATATAACTTTTGGACTGGAAAGACAGAAGATTGATTCTGTACCAAGCGGAGTCCATGACTATTGTACAAGAGTACAATACAACAGCAAGAATTTGGAAGGCTGTTTACTATCACTTTGCCTGTTTATTGAAGAGGCCACAAAGAAGTTCGAAGCCAACACTAAAGGTGTTAAGATTAACAGTCAGCAGGACTCATCGCATTTGTTTTGCAAATGATATAGTAGTAGCCACTGACTCAGGGAAGGAACTATCTACAATGTTAAAAGTGCCATCATCTGCACTAGCCGACTTACATTTGAAAATTATTGCTAAGAAAACAAAAGTGTTAGTTGTCAGCAAACATCCTGAGCTGCTTTTTTTCCCTATGAAGGTTGGCGATCCAATTGATTATGATAACTCAAGAAAGAGCGGCTCAAGAGATTTCAATGGAAGTTTGATCGTGAGCTAGTTCGTATTAATATCAAGCTTGAGAACAATAAGATAGAACAGGTCACAAAATTTCCCTGTCTTGGAAGTATTGTTACACCAGACAACAGATGTAGCATTGAGCATGTAGATAGAGATTGAACAAGCACTCATCAACAAAATAAATTTGCTGGCAAGTATGCACCTCGACATCCAAGTCAGAAATAGCTTTGCAAAATCTCTCGTCTGAAGCGTGCTGTTATACGGTTGTGAATTCTGGATATTAACTGATCAAGTCAAGAAACTACTAGAAGCTTTTGAAATATGGATCTGGAGATGAATGCTGAGGATTAGCTGGGCAGAAAAGAGATCAAATCAAAGAAAAGAGAGAACTACTCACCGTGATGAGGAAAAGAACACCCAAATTCCTTGGGCATACCCTGTGACATAACAGCTTCGTAACCAACATTATTGAGGGAAAAGTTGTAGGAAAGAAAGGGCGAAGAAGACCAAGAACAAAGTATCTTCACGATCTGATGTTAAATCTTAGATATACCTCTTACCATGAGATGAAACATGAACCTGAAGACAGGGGATTACAGTTGCATCGACAGGGCAACGCGTAGATATTGGTTTCAGTTTAAACCCACAATTTTAACTTGCATTTCACACATCTTCAGAGCTAGAAGTTCCATCTCTTTAGATTTTGTATTAAAAGGCATGATCATAACAAACAAAAAAACCGATAACGGGCGATTTGGCAGTGCGGGTAGGGGCGTGCGATTCTGAGCTTGCATCCGGGAGATAGTGGGTTCGAATCCCACTGTCGGCAGCCCTGAAGATGGTTTTCTGTGGTTTCCCATTTTCACACCAGGCAAATGCTGGGGCTGTACTTTAATTAAGGCCATGGTCGCTTCCCCCCTAACTCCTAGGCCTTTCCTATCCCATCGTCACCGTAAGGCTTATCTGTGTCGGTGCGGCGTAAAGCCACTAGCAAAAAAAAAAAAAAAAAAAAAAAAAAAAAATTCCACTTTAAGTAACAGCACCAAATTAAATACATATGCTAACAAAACCTGAACCACCCTGAAATCTGAATTGCCAACTTAAGCAATTTCCATCACATTTCAAGAGGCCATGACTACTGGAGCTAACACCAGTACCATTTGTCACCATCAGTTTCACTCAAAATGGCCTTGGTTTAAAGCACATTTCTGAGGAAATATCTCAATTTTGTAAATTTTGGTGCTTAACCCCTTAGAGAATTCCAGTCCTCAATTATGTATCTCACGCTGTGTAAGTATATTTGTCAGGCTGAGAGCGCGAGCAGCAGAATCTTAAATCACACAAAAATATAAATGATGTGAAGAAATGGAAAATAACAATCTGTTTAATGCAGCACTAGCTCTCAACACAGAGTAGGCATCATACAATATTGTGTCTTACCTGCAGGGGTAAATACACTAGCCTGCAAAACAGTAATTTTTTTTCCTCCAGTAAAATGTTTAGTAGGTGATCTTACCTGACTTAGGTTTGCTGATTTCAAATCTGCTTTCAGGTTTTTCATTTCCTTTAATATAATGAATTTCATAACATGTTGCTAAATTTTGACACTCCTTAAAGATCTTCCAAAAAATTATGTAATAGACTGTAAATGACTTGCCAGCAATATAAACTTTTTTCTGAGGTCTGAGATGTTATATGTGATTGTAAATAATTTTAACACATTGACTTCAGTGCAGGAGTTGTACAGTACACAAAACTAATGTCATAAAAGTTAGTTTTTACCTAATAAAATGCACTGTAAAATAGAAGAAAAACTGTGTACAAAATAAAACATACTATCTACATAACTTTACATAGCATCACTAGAGAAAAACTTTTTCTTTGCCTAGAAGGAGGGTTTTGTTCCACTGTCCCTGGTGTTATTCCATTTCCTTGATTTGTTGGTTGAATCTTTTGCTCATCACTTATGGCTCCCAAATTGTCAGGAAAATAGTGCAGATGATTGTTCAAGAAATTGAGTTTTTAACTCATGTTGCAGCCGAGAACTTGAAATCAGTTCAACATATTTTTCACAGTTGTCTTTATTACATATTAAACGTCTCATATTTTGTATATGTTTAATTGTTTTTAGTTCACGTCTGTAAAAAAAAAAAAAAATTGATTACGTTTCTGAAAATGCACTATGCAGATGTTCAGCATCATTCATAGTGCCCAAAAATGCAGTGTCCTTCATATGAAGCCTACTCTGTGCTCCATCAAATACTCCCTCTTTAATCTTAGCTTCTGACAAGAGGGGAAATCTTTGGTTTAAATACTCAAAGCACATACCACTTTTGTCCATTGCTTTTAAAAATTGCTTAATGATCCCAAGCTTGGTATGCAAAGGGGAAGTAGTAATTTTTTTTAGGATCAATTAGACCAGCATGAATTATATTTTTCTCTCCAGTAGTTAAACTTTCCCGTGTAGACCACTCTTTTGTTGTCCAATATTCATCTCTACTTCTACTATCCCAATGACACAAGAAGTAAGGACATTTTGTGTAACTTGCTTGTTGGTCTAGCAAGATAGTGGTTACCTTTGGGTTTCCACACAATACCCACTGATGTTGTTGGTAGTTAATTTTTTCTAGAATCAACCAAATTTTTTTGTAAGTTTCTTTGAGAAAAACAGAATGCCCAACAGGTAGTAACACTCCTTTCAGACTTCTCTTCGACACATCAGTAAATAAACGCCAGTCATTACTATCATAATTTTCACCACCAAACTGAAGAACCAAGGAATTAAACCTGATATGTTAGAGCAATATACTGCCTGTTTTTCCATTTTGAAGAACTTGTGGAATTCATCTTGGCTCCTTTACCAACTAAAGACCACTCCTGGTGCCAGTATTTTCTTTTCTTTCAATCTCAGTCCTGCAATCTCACTCTTTTCCTCAGTAAGTTCAAGTCCCGCGCGAAATCATTCATCTCTGCCTGAGTAAAAAAATCTATGGTTTGTCTGCTGAAGTGAGTAGGGAGAGTAAAAAAAGCTGTGGTTTATCTTCTAAAGTGAGTGAGGAGAAATCCTCATCCACTTCAAAACGTTCTGTAGACTCAGATGAACTGCTCCACATCCTCTAGTTGCATTTGTGGCACAGGGACGGGAATATCTTTACTGTGTGGCACAGGCCTAATAGCTGATTCTAAGCATCTGGGATATTTTATTTTTTATTCATTAACTTTGTTATACCCTGATACATTGCACAGACAGAAGTAGCAATCACCATAATGATTTTTGGTTCACTCCAATTCATGGGAATTCCAAACAGCATAGACTTCTGTTTCCCACTAAACCACTGTCTTAGTCCTTCAAAATATGTTTTACACTTTTTGTCTTGATCTCCAAACTTAACTTTCAAATAGGCAAGGTACACTTTATGCTTCTGCCCCCTGTAACAAGTATGAACCACATACATAGCAGAAATTGTTTGGGTTGTTCACACACTGTTTTCTTGGTGTTGTGGAGACTGAAGCCATAATAGATTAACATATCACTATACAGAACACCAGCAAATATTACACTCCAACGCATTCCGACAGATAAAAGAAGGGGCTATCTGTTGCAGAAAAAATATTGAGAATCTGAAGTTTAGTTTTCATGAAATAGCGCTTCAAAGTAAGGCAAAATTTGTGCTAAATACACTGGATAAAAAAAATATCCAAACACCATGAAATAAGGAATGTAGAATACGGAAATTTTGACAATATGTTTGTTGAGGTAACATATTCAATTGATTATAGGTACAAGACTACAGGTTATGATAATACCCGCATGAGAAAAGCAATCACAAATGTGCCATGCTAGTCCATTAATAACCGGTGTAATCACCTTTCTGTTGAATGCAGGCATGCAACATGCATGCATTGTGTTCTACAGGTGCCGGACGTTAGCTTGTGGCATGGAGTTCTGTGCCTATTGCACTTGGTTGGTCAATACAGGGCCGGTTAATGTTGGTTATGGATGACGCTGGAGTTGTCGTCCAATGATGTCCCATACGTGCTCAGTTGGGGACAGATCGGGGGATCGAGCAGGCCAAGGCAACATGTCGACACTGTACAGCACACTGGGTTACAATAGTATGGAGGCATGCATTATCCTGTTATAAAACACCCCCGGAAATGCTGTTCGTGAATGGCAGCACAATAGGTCGAATTACCAGACGGACGTACACATCTACATTCAGGGTGCGTGGGATAACCACGAGAGTGCTCCTGCTGTCATAGGAAATTGCTCCCCAGAAGTCGTTCTGCAACCTTCGCGTAGCCCTATTATATGGGCCCGTTCAACTGCAGTAAGCTGTTGATATTGGTCTCTTCGTCTTCATAAAGACACTCTTGACCCACTCACAGTCACTCCGTCCAATCCACAGGTAACTAATACTCTCGCACAGTACAGCCCGTTTTTAAAGAAAACCTGATGTGCAATGTCGTTGGGCCGCTAATTCGATTTGTGGGAAATTTGAATCGGCGTCATCGTTCAGACGTATAAACACGTCTACCAGCGTTCATTAATCTAGCCCAACCCCTTCTTGGTGTTTGGATATCTTTTCTGCTAGTGTATGTGATGTCACTGTATTATAAGATGGCGGTGTGTTGATTTGCGCGCTCAGTTGGAGGTTATCTGTCATGGTGTATACATCATGGTCATTTGTACAGAATGACAGATTTAATAATGGAAAAGAAAAATTTAATTAGAATTTAGCAAAATCGTGCAAAAGTAAGAGTTGAAACAAGAAAAGTGAATGATGAAGGAATGAATGAAATAAATGAAAAGGCATTACTATGAGAAATTCAAACAGCAGAAACAATTAAATAAGTAAGTCTACGAAACCCTGAAAGTCTTGTGGCCGTTACAATAGTGACACCCTACTGGCATTTTTTTTTTCCCCCCCACTGAATTCCACACGCTAATATTAGTGTTATTCACGTATTTTGATGCCTGGTAATAGTTTTCAAAACATGATGAAATGAATTCAAATTTCCTTCAATTTACATTAAATCTCGACCATCGGTATATATATATGAAATATTTAATTACATAAAATCTGTACATGTTATGGCAAAATGATTATTGTTTTTGAAATCAGCACATTGGTTTTTATATGAAGCACTTACTTTCATCAAAACTGGGAAATCATATCTGGCTAGTGTTATATATATCATACTTTAAATACTAAAATTAATTTTTTTTATAAATATACACAGCACAAAGAACATACAATATCGTTGGCCCATTAAAGATTCAGCCTAATTTTGAGCATGTCGGATGTGCCTTATCCATTGTGAAGTTCTGCTTTTTGCATATTGTGCTGTTAAATTTTTTGATTTTATGAAAATGTGCAGCTAGACGGTCGTGAAAAGTATTGAGCCTTCGCAGGTGGAAGCTTTTTATGTCTATGTGGGCACCGAAAATATGGCAAATTAAAACATATCTAACATGCATATGTGCATGATATAAATGATTTACTGTACTTCGACTAATGGATGTATTTCATCGCAAAGGTGCATAGGAAATGATCAAAATTTTTTCTGGTGGCATGTTAGTGCATGACAGCTTAAGAGTGATCCCACAAAAAATAAGACCAAAATAGGAAAAAATAAGGTGACCTATATTTGATTGTACATCTTCTTGCTGAAGGTGTTGCCTGTCATTTCCGTTTGTCTTCCTGAATTACTTTTACCCAGTGAATTACGTCAAAAATGTTGCACTCCTTAGGCTTGGTTGCCATGTCAAAATGTGAGTGTAAAATTGGTCCTACCAAGCAAGTGGCTGCATGGTTTGGAGCCTCCGGCTGTTAGATTGCATTCGGTAGATAGTAAGTTTGAACTCCACAGTCGGGCAGCCCTGAAGATGGTTTTCTGCGGTTTCCCAGTTTCACACCAGGGAAATGCTGGGGCTGTACTTTTAGGGTCACGATCACTTCCTTTCCACTCCTAGCTCTTTCTTATCCAGTTGTCGCCATAAGACACCTGTGTTGGTGCAAAGTAAAGAAAATTCGTCCTTGATTTATATTGTATACAGTAAAACCTCATTAAGACGTTTCTGCAGGTGACACAAAATGGAACGTGTTAAGCGAGGAAACGTACTACTGAATATATGAATAAAAACTATCCAACAGGGATATGCAAACACTACATACGATTTTTTCCGACATGAAGGCATTTTAAGTTGTGTATCTGTGGGTACAGTGAAAACTGTATCTACAATTTCTAAAGATGAGAGGAAAGTATTAAAATGTGTGAGAAACATGAGAGCACAAACATGAAAACCTTTTCCCTTGCTTATAAAGTAAGTGTACTGAAAGGTGTGAAAAACACTAAACAACAAGTATGAAAACACATGAAGGGGGCCAATAAAAATATGTTATTACTGCAGATCACGCTCTTTCTAAAGCAAATGTTAGTAGAAGCATTTTATTTCGGAGCAGTGGGTTATTAAACATTATTTTCTGGTTACACTCTTGGACAATGAAGTGGAGGTTACACTCCACTATGTATGACCAGGAGGAATGACTTTGTAAGACCAATATAAATGGTCCGTTATTGGACATTATAAATTTTCCAGCTAACTCATTCCTGGTTGCCAGCGTTTCGCCCCAGTGTGCTAAGTAGGGCTCATCAGTTGGTAAATAGCACAGCCACCAAGATGCATGGCTAGTGCATACCCTGGAGGCCAGCTTGTAGGCTGTTTGGAGCCACCAGCAGTGCCAATGCACTATGAGAGACTTTGTCTCATTACCAAAACTTGATGCCTGCCTGGCCATCAGATGATTAGATGTTGATTCCCACAGGGAACCCAAAATATTTGTCCCGAATGAGTAAATTTATAATACCAATGCGAATGAGTAAATTTATAATTAGTTCACCTGCGTCTTTATTGAATAGGATGTCTGCAATTTTGTCAACATTTATATTGTCCCTAAGCACCTTGGTTACACTTCAGAATGTGACTATACACACGCTTGTGCGATCACAAACCAACTATGCAGCTAGCTTGGCCAGCACTAGCCTTTGTTCAGAAACTTAATACAAAGTGCATTGGAAGGGAAAATCTCCAAGGCCATGTGATTTCTGGTGTGCAGAAGCAGGTAGAAGCATTCATAATGGTATTAACCTCATCTCTGTCGCACATATTTGTGACAAAAATAAAGCACAGCTGAGTAGGAACGGTTACAATTCAAGGTTGCGCTTATCTGGGCTAACTCGGATACGGTCCAGGGCATGGACACGCACTATAGGCAATAACTCAAATACAGGCGTGAATGTGTTAAGGAGGAATACACTAACGAGGTTATGCAAGTAACCTCAGACATTGTGGGTGGGGTTAATATCCAATGAGTAACCTGGGGAACCTGACTCATTTAAAACACGACCCCGGGTAGTGGATAAGAGGTTCACTATAGGGATGATCTTCGGATCCACAGAACAACAGGTAGCCCAATTCCAGGGGGATTTAAAATGCTGGGACACCCTCTCTGCAGGGGTCATAAATATAGAGGGCCTTTACACCGGGTGATGTGTGAAGTACTCATTGGCATATGCAGTGGAGAAGATGGACTTCAGTACAGTGTAGATGGCAGAAGAGGCAACCCGATGCTCATGTTCTAAGAGAAAAGGATGTATGGTGATCATATATCATAGAAAGTTTTCGGCCGGGCTGAGTGGCTCAGACAGTTGGGGCGCTGGCCTTCTGACCCCAACGTGGCAGGTTCGATCCTGGCTCAGTCCGGTGGTATTTGAAGGTGCTCAAATACGCCACCCTCGTGTCGGTAGATTTACTGGCACGCAAAAGAACTTCTGCGGAACTAAATTCCGGCACCTCGGCGTCTCCGAAAACCGTAAAAGAGTAGTTAGTGGGACGTAAAGCAAATAGCATTATTTGTTATTAGAAAGTTTTCAAAGGCAGAGCAGGTGCAGGGACAACTAAAGCTTCTCTGGTGGTTGGGAAGGTGTACAAAGGTTGCAGCAGTTTAAAACCTCCAATCATCATAACTATTATGCCGCTGGGGCATGCCGAGTCTATCAAGGAAAGTGTGATTGTTGATGTGCAGCTGCATTCTCACGCTGAAAGATTTCATACACAGGCATATTCTGCAGAAGTTCGTGAAGATAAACATATCACTACAAGTGCTGCAGCTATCGGGGAGTTGCAAGGGGGGCAGGATTTTGGAGTCTGGGAGCTCCTAGTGACAAACCGACATGTAGGCGACTAGTGTTCAATCACCGTTTTGGTTGAGGAGAGGCTGTAAAGCAACTTGTGTGCTGCGTTCGTGACTGAGCAGGACTATTCAGGAACCACTCTGTTCACCCGAAATGCGGAGGGAGCTAGATTAGGTGCCCTGAACATAGTTAGCCTACATACTATCTGACTGGGAAACCACACCCAGAATGTACACCAGGTGTGGTCAAAAGAAAATAAAGATGAATCTTCAACTTGGAACATCCGTACTCTAATGGACAATGATATAGTTTATCGACTGGGAAGATGAACTGCTATTGTGTGTCGTGAATTTAAAAGATTTAACATCGATAATGCAGTACTGAATAAAACTAGAAAACCAAAGCAAAGTCACCTCCGTACAGGCCATGAAGGCCCTTGGAGGAGTGGGAGGTAAAGGCTTCCACCATTGTTAACCTCGGCACATGATGGGGTAGAGTGGTTAGCTCTATGCCCGGCTGCCTTTGCCCCCAGGAATTAACCTGGTACTCATTTTTGGTGTAGGCTGAGTGAACCTCAGGGCCATATGCACCTCCGGAAGTGGAAATCTCCTTTCTTAAATTTTACGACTTCCTGGCAGGGATTCGAACCCACGTCCTTCCGGGCGAACCGAGCACGCCTTTACTGCCTCAGCCAGGCAGCCCTAACTAGAAAACCAGGTGGCCAAATTAAAGAACAAGGAGGCAGTTGCACTTACTTTTGGAAAGGAAAGGATAATCATGAGCCCCACATTCATTGTGTTGGTTTTGCCATTGCAAACAAATTTTTTCCTCACCTTAATGAACTACTACTACTGGCAAAAACAAAAGGCTCAACAATAACCAACAAGCTACAATAATCAGTGCACATGCCCCGACCCTCACTTGTGCTGATGAAAAAGAAGCCTTCTGTTCCCGATTCGACATGCCTCTAATAAGAATAAGAATTGAATGTCAGATGGTGATACAAAGCTAGAACAGGTCGATAATTTCAAGTATTTAGGTTGTGTGTTCTCCCAGGATGGTAATATAGTAAGTGAGATTGAATAAAGGTGTCTTGAAGCTAATGCAGTGAGTTCGCAGTTGCGATCAACAGAATTCTGTAAGAAGGAAGTCGGCTCCCAGACGAAACTATCTTTACATCGGTCTGTTTTCAGACCAACTTTGCTTTACGGGAGCGAAAGCTGGGTGGACTCAGGATATCTTATTCATAAGTTAGAAGTAACAAACATGAACGTGGCAAGAATGATTGCTGGTACAAACAGGTGGGAACAATGGCAGGAGGCCACTCGGAATGAGGAGATAAAGGCTAATTTAGGAATGAATTCAATGGATGAAGCTGAACGCATAAACTGGCTTCAGTGGTGGGATCATGTGAGGCGAATGGAGGAGGATAGGTTACCTAGGAGAATAATCGACTCTGTTATGGTGGGTAAGAGAAGTAGAGGTAGACCAAGATGACGATGGTTAGACTCAGTTCCTAGCAATTTAAAGATATGAGGTATAGAACTAAATGAGGCCACAACACTAGTTGCAAATCGATTATTGTGGCGACGTTTAATAAATTCACAGAGGCTTGCAGACTGAACGCTGAAAGGCATAACAGTCTATAATGATAATGTATGTATGTATGTATGTATGTATGTATGTATGAAAACTTAATAAACACTAAAAAAAAACAAGTGTGATCTCGAATGTGAAGTAACCGATAGCATCAATAGCTATATGATCGATCAGTTGATCAATCGAATTTTCAATGTTTTGATCTGCTTACTGTTAAATATTGTGTTGTTGGGGAATGGCGAGCTTGATGAATTAGGCCTAAATTGTGTTCTCAGTTTTTTTAATCACTTAAATACATGGCTTCCACAATAAAATATGCATATAGACAAAATTCCACAATCCATTGGATGACTGTGTTTGTTTACTATGTAATGACGTGTGCGAGTTACTACCTTCTTAAAATATAGAAACAGACAAAAAACACTGACTGAATGCAGGAAAGTGTGAAAATTCACTTAAACTTAATACTCGTTCAGTTGCTTATGATTATAATTGTTATTAAATGTGCTGACGTAGGTAAGCCTTGTGTAAATGTGTAATGCATCGTGACACCGTTCGGGTCGCGCCTTGTTGAATTTCTAAGCTATCTTTCATGCGAGGGGTTCAGAAGTTTTGAGGCACGACTAGTAGCTTGTAATATCACATGTAATTTTGTGAATACAGAACAATATTTAAAATTATATGACATCACATTGTAAGATGAAGGTGGTTTGTTGGTTAGGAGATTTTGAGTTTGTGATGTACGTTTGTATGTATTCGGTCTTGATCCAGCCAATCCCAAGCTGCCATTCATATGAATTTATATCGGTTGAATGCAATCTCGAAACCTGGCTGCCACTCGGCGTATTTAATAGTGTTCAGTGTAGATGTAATTTTATTTACATCCATGTGTTGGTTATTATATAGTTTGTGTACCATACCCCAGTAAAGTTCTTGAAAGACAAGTGGTAATAATGTGACTCGGCAAAAATTGCCACCGTGGTCTCGATCAGCCATAACCTCCTTCTCCTTCTTATGCCAGTCATTAGCCGTGTATAATTTATTTCTTTTATTCTTAATAATAATGTACCTGTTAAGCCTTCATGGCTCAGACGGCAGTGCATCAGCCTTTCACCGTTGGGTTCTGTGGTTCAAATCCCAGTCACTCAATGTGAGATGTGTGCTGGACAAAGTGGAGGTGGGACAGGTTTTTCTCCAGGTACTCCGGTTTTCCCTGTCATCTTTCATTCCAACAACACTCTCCACTATCATTTCATTTCATCTGTCAGTCATTAATCATTGCCCCAGAGGAGTGCGACAGGCTTCGGCAGCCGGCACAATTCCTATTCTCACCGCAAGATGGGGGCTTCATTCATTCCTTCCCTGGCCTGGTCATTGACTGGAAAACAGGTTGTAGGTTTTCTTAACACACGCAAGAATAATGTACCTATTCTTGTTTTAGTGTCGGATATTGTTAATAAGTGCATACACTATCCATAAAGGTTTTGTGAATATGCTTTTACTTGTGATTCTCATGTTATTTTCGTAGTACAGTATTACATTTTATGAGGGCTATGTGCCGCAGTTATATTGCATCAGCTGTTATCGAAGCAGTAGAGTGCCAGCAGCATGGGTAAGGCAATGTTCACATGTTTTGCGAACTGTCAGTTTAGAAGAAAGCCGTACGGAGTATAGAATTATTTAAAGGTTTTTACAATATCCGTATCTTACTTCCTTTTTCAGATAACAGTGTCTTCAGTAAAGCTAAGGAAAACTTTGTTTAACGAAAGGTGGCTGCTTGATGATACTTTCATAACATGCCTCAGGACAAATTTTCAGTATATTGCATAATATGTAAAACATCATTTTCTCTTAGCAACATGGGGAAGCAGGCATTAAAAAGTTACATGGGAGGAAAGATGTATGCCAGTAGTGTCAAGTTCAGCCAATTCTCGTCATCCCTTTCAAGTTATTTTTAAAAAGAACATTCGAATAGTGAATTCTTATTTTAATTCCATGTTTCTTGGTCACTCAACATCCTCAGATTTGTTAAATGTTTTCTTGCGAGCACTGCAGACTCTAAAAAACTCTTACATTTTTCAGTGGATGGTCCAAATGTTAAAAGGTTCCTTCAGGATATCAGTAATTTATTAAATGATGATCCAGATGCTCCTATTTTAGTGAACATTGGATCATGTGGCTTGCATACTGTGCACAATTCATATAAAATGGCAGTAAAAGAAACCCAGTGAAATATTGCAGTTTTATCATGCTCTTCCCTCCTTGTTTTGTTATGTTCCTACACATTATTTATACACATTATTCAGGTTCAGACATATTTCCTTTGAAATATCTTGATGACTTGAAAATTCGAAAGTCGTTGAACATGCTATAGATATCATTCCTCTGGAAGGAACAGAGACAAGGAATTCCCAAACTGTAACAGCTTCAAAGTAGTATTTAAAGATAATCTCCGTTAGGCCAAATTGTCATTTTTATTATCACTTGTTCGAGATTCGGAACCATTCCTAAAACAGTTTGACAGATCTTCCATTTGTACCACTCCTGTATGAATCTCTCATTGCAACAATGAAAAATGTCATGACATGGTTTGTTAAGTCTGAGTCACTGCAGTCATCGGAAAATGTCCTCAAAATAAATTTAGACAGTAAAGAAAATCTTCTGCCTGGATCTAAAATTGACATAGGTTATGCTGCTAGAGCAGCACTTCATGGCACTCCTGGATTAAATGATAGAGATATATTAGAGTTTTGCACAGGTGGTCTAAGAGGAATGGTAGCTTTGTGCAAGAAGTTACTGGAATGGTCACCGGTGGCATATAGACTGACTAAAGGAATTTCTTGTTTCGATCCAAATGTAGCCAAGCAACCTCTACACAGCAAACGGCTAAGGATAGCTTTAAATGCCTTTGCTGAAAAAAAATCTCGGGTAATGAAGCCGATCATATACAAAGGGAGTTTTCAGTTTGTGAGAATGATACTTTCAAAGAAGTAGTGAATTCTTTGTCTTCTAAAGATGAGAGGTTAGATCACTTTTGGATCCGCACTTTTTCGCCAGCAGTAAATTTTAAAACAGGAAAGTTGGCTTCAGTTCTCAAAATGATACTAATGTTGTTTCATGGAAATGCTTCACTTCAACAAGAATCCCTTGTAGCACAAAGAAGAATATATGATGCTATCTCAAACCTTGGTGGAATTGAAAAAGTCTCCATTACTAAGAACATGCTCTATGCTGCAAGGAATGCTAATGCTTTGTATGTTCAAAATCTAAAGGAGAAACGTGAAGCATTGGAAGAAAGTGAATTTAATTAGACTAAATTCAACTTCCAAGTTTTAAAATTTAATGTACAGATTAATTGCTCATTTATTTTTTGGATGTTAAGTTCACAAAATGTATTTTAATAACTGGAAACTTCTTTTGTAATTTTATTTTTTGTTATTGTGTGTCAAGGAAAAAATTTGTTTTTATGTCTGGGAAACAGGGAAATGTCAGGGAATTTCAAAATCTGGATTTGGTGGACACCCTGATCAAACATCAAGACTGGTTTGATGTAAATGACCAAGAAACCAGATTCTTGTAAACAGAAAGAGCACAGCATACCAATCTTGGCAGAGCAATCCTGGCTCACCTTCCAAGAAACAAGCATATCAAGAAGTGAAAAGCGATGTACAGAGAAAAACTCATGACCTTAAAAACAGAAGGTGGCCAATCACAGTCTAAGCAGAAGTTCTGTGGAACATTGGACACTTCCGTACCTTGGTAGCCAACTCTCAGCAAATGCAAATATTGATGCCGAAATCAAACACCACCTCAAATTTGCTAGCATGGCTGTCGGGAACCTTCAGGTAAAGAGTCTTTGATTATCGTAATATTACTGCTCAGCCGAAGCTTTATGTGCACATTTGGAACCAGAAGAAGTCTGAGTGGAGAGCAAAACAGGTAACCCTGAGGATTGAGGAGAAACAAGTGAGGCAACATCACGTGTTCATCTTCCAGGAGGTGTGGCTTGTGGCGTTACGCACTCAAAGGCCACTCCCGACTCCATTTTCTCGTGAAGTGATTAAGAGGTTTCTTTGGTTCTGGCTATACTGACTTTTCCTAATCAAGGAAAACAATTACCTGTAATTTAAATGTGAAGAAATGTGCGCAGTGTGTTGTAATTCCGCTCGAATATGTATGGCATTTGGTAAGCGTTTGATCAGCAGTGACAATAACTCCATAGGAATGGGTTTTCAAATACCCTTGCGTCCCTAATGATCAAAATTATTTAATGCCAGGTTATTTTTACTTTGGTTGTTAAAAATAATATGTGATATTATTGTTGTTATTATTAATAATAATAATACATCCTACGAGAAATAAACTCAATTTAACGGCTTTATAAAGCTGGAAAAAATTGTCATAATAAGAAGGAATATTTTTATACCACATGGCAGTCTGTGAAAAGAAAAGACTGACGTACTTAGGACGTTTTTCCCTGTGGATAATTTCTGTACCTGTAATGTATTTTCGGCAATATAGAATAGCACATAGCACCTCGACCCATTCTAATACTAATCATGATCAGTCTCGGATGAATACGAATATCTCATGTAATTCTGTGTTTCCAAAGATCTGTTGCATACAGATGTTAAAATGCCGGCAACTGTTGCATGTTTTTAGTGCTTTTTATTCTACTGTTTTACTGCCATCTTTCTTCACAGTCTGTGCATAGGGGGAAATTAGTGTGAAAGGACGCGGATGCAACCGACCGTTTCAAAAGTGCATGAACAAGTCATAACTACCACAACGAATGGAAGTTTGAAATAATACTCCCTCCTTCAAGTGAATGGAGTATACATGCATTATACCTACCACTTCCTACACATCATCCGTCATGCCTTTATACATCAGAGGTGACCAGGGGCGCATTGTGGGTATGAGGGAATGTGGTCATCCAGTATCAAATATTGCTGAAGCAGTCGGTCACTCAGAAGACACAGTTTGGTTTTAGATAAGAAGAGAGCATGGAGGGCCTTAAAACTCGCAGAAAATCGGAGCAACCTAAGAAGACAACTAGGGGGCAAGACAGCTATTGTAGAAGCCAGAAATGAAAATCCTTTTCTATTAACAATGAAGAACCATTCAGTATTGGTTTTCCCCTGATTAGTTTCCTCAAATTATATTAATGGCTATAAAATTATTTTTGTGTAAAACTACTGCATTGTTTTAAAATTATACTCTACTTGTCATTTTATACACATACAATTATTTTCATGTGCAGAAAGTGTTCATTCTATTTATTAACTTTTTCTTAAAAATGCTCTTTGTTTCTTTAAGACTGTGATATAATGAGAGTATCTTATTTTTATTTATTACAACTCACCTATTTTTTTTTTTTTTTTTTTTTTTTTTTTTTTTTTTGTGGATTCTTCATTTACAAGTCTCATAAATGTAAGCATTGTCTCAGTATTTTAGTTTTATACATCATTTTATCCCATTTAATTTCTCCCCCACCCCATAATTATGTTAAGAAAAAGAGTATGTCTTTAAATGAAACACAAATCGCCTTACTAAGTTTTTAGTGAAGGTTACCTTCTTTCATCTTAATTTCTTTCATTCAAATTTGATATCCGTGCATATTTTAGTGTTAAATATATCACTACTTCTTTTGACAGTGACTGCAAAGCTATTAACTATTAATGTAAAGTAATATAATAAGGTCTGTATTGACGAAAATAAGGATTTTTAAAAATATTTTTTTCTTACAATGGTCAAGCGTGTTGCCATTTGACGGTAAGGTCATGGTCGAGATAACTAACATTTCAGCCTGCCTTCGCACAAAAGAATTACAAAGAAATAGAAGAATTTGACCCCTAATGAATAGACGTACGAGCCCTTGTGGTTCCTCCCTTCATTGCTCTCTAGCGCATATTCAAGGTTGAGTCATGGGGGCAGGTGGGGAAGCAAGTACCTTCACGTCTGTGTGTTAGGTTCATGTTAAATTTCCCGTCATTTGCTCTCTCCATCTCCCCTCGCTCTTCGGGTGTGTTCATGTGTTATGCTTCAGCATGGATCTGACCAATCGGAGACTGAGTGTAAGTTGGTACTGGGCAGTTCTGAGGGCTGTACTGATCTCCTTGCCCGAAATGAATATTTGTGGCCACGATATTTTAACTAAAACCAGTGTACCAAGCTATTGTTATACCATCCCTTACATATGGTTGTGAAACATGGACTACCTACAGAAGGCACATATGATGCCAGAAAAAATATCATCAGCACTGCCTGAAAAGGATTCTGAGAGTGAAATGGTAAGATCAGCACACTAAAGTGTTTTAGAAGATGCAAATAATATCCGGGAGATAGTGGGTTCAAGCCCCATTGTCAGCAGCCCTGAAGATGGTTTTCTGTGGTTTCTCATTTTCACACCAGGCAAAAGCATGGGCTGTACCTTGATTAAGGCCACAACCGCTTCCTTTCACACCTAGGCCTTTCCTATCCCATCATCCCCATAAGACCTATCTGTGTCAGTATGATGTAAAACAAAACAAAACAAAAAGAAGCAGCAAACTCCACTAGTATTGAAGCCATGATCATCAAGCACCAACTCCATTGGATAGGCCACATTGTTCATATTTCTCAATTCCATCTGCAGAAACAAATTCCTTATTCCCATCTAAAGGATGGTCAAAGACGGCACAGAGGACCACAGAAGTGGTACAAAGATATAATAAAGACCTACTGTACATGAAGAAATGTCTAATTAAAACTGACAACTGGGAAGTTAGTGCACTTGATCATTCAGTATGGTGCCGTAATGTCTTGGAAGGAACTCAGCTCTTTGAGCAACATCGGAAAATAGAAACTGACATGCGCAATGCTAGGAAATAAACAGGAACTTCTGATAGGAAATAACGGGAACTTCTGAAGAAAAACAACACTATACAGCCCAGCCCCCACCAGACAAAATATATGTCAATGATGTGGTAGTATCTGCAGCTCCAGGATTGACCGCTACAGACATCTAAGAACCCACACAAATTGAGTTTTGAAGAAGACAGTCATACTCATCACTGAGTGATAGCCCATTGTATAAGAATGGTAGTCAGAGTTCCTGGGTTTAAATTACATTGGTCAGTTCATCAGCTGTTTTATTCCCTGAGACATTCATCTCTCTTTCGCACAAAAGACTAGTCAGTTGAATATCTTTCTTCCAACTCTTCAACAAAATCTGCCATCTGGGCGACTGCCCTAAATGCAGATCAGTAGTGATTGATGACAAAAAGATCACTTTCATATGCATCGGTGAAGTCCAAAATCAAAATAATATCTTGCTCTCATTTTACTCTTCATGTCACAAAATAATGCTATAAATTGCAAAAGTCGGTCTCAAAACTTGTGACAATTGTACAACAACTAAAGACAAACCCTTTTCACTGCTTGTAATAAACTAGGAAAGAGATAATTTCAAACTATTTGGGAATTCCCATTCAGCCAAATTTAAAAGTGTCATTTACTACCATTTTTTGAAGTACTACATGTGCTGTTGCAAGTTATGAATCTCATTCTGTATTGACGGTTATCACTTTACAAAAGAAAATATTTATAAAATCCTCCTATCAATACAAGTCAAGTCATCTGTTAGGTGAAGCAAAGTCTATACATGTTTCAGCCTAATCTCAAGGCCATCTTCAGTAGTAAAACAATGATTACATAATATACAAACAAATTAAAAATCGTAACGATGTGAAGTGACAGTGATCATGATTAGTGAGTTAAAAACACATTGAGGTACAAAGTCCTCTCGTCTAATAGATCTTGCTGACTGTTAAATAAAAACACTATGCTGAGGAGTGTAGTGAGACCGTCAATACTACGAATAAAACGTGTATAACATCTGTAATGAGAAAAAAAAGGAATGTATGAGTGGATGAAGAACAAGTTAAAATGATGTACAAAAGGAAAACTCATATGACTTACTTGTAACTAAAAGTTGTCGTCTCAAATGGAGATGACCTTGTCGGTCTCAAGTCACATTGACAACTAAGCCTGTGTGTGGCTTACTGTGTATCTGTGTCGATGTGGTTGGGAGGGGTAATGGAGGGGGAGGGAAGGACGTTGTGATTCGCGGAAGGAGGGTGTTGATGGAAGGGCGGGTCTTGTTCTAGAATGTCGGTAGTGAAACTCTTTTTTATTAATAAACTGTTCGCAGATGAGCGGGACAAAGGTTTCCAATAAAATATTTTTCTTTTCGTTGATTTCATTTAAGTTATAGACGGGATTGTTATATTGGTCGATATCTATATATATATTCTCTAGTATATTGAGTAAGGGACCTTTCTGTTCGTAATGCAGGATCTTTAAGTCTTGATCAATTGTTGTGTATTTATGATTTTTCTCTCTACAATGTTCACTCATGGCTGAGTAGCGATTATACTTTAGGGCATTAAGATGTTCGGAATATCTTACATTGAAACTGCGGCCTGTTTGCCCAATATACGTTGAAAGACATGATTGGCATTTTAATTTTTATATTCCAGAGTTAGAAAATTTTTTGCTGTTGACAGTATGAGAATTAAAAAACATTATTGTATTGGTGTGAACGGTCTTGAAAGCTACTTTTAACTTGTGCTTTTTAAAGATGTTTGAAATAGGATATATATTATTATTATTAAAGGTAAATGTGGTGAACTTCTCTTTGTGGGAAGATTGTTTTTCTAAGGTGGTCTTGGGTTTATTTCTAAATTTATTGAGAATTTTATTGTTTTTCTAAGGTGGTCTTGGGTTTATTTCTAAATTTATTGAGAATTTTATTCACGAAAGCTTTACTGAAACCATTACCTTCGGCTATTGCATAAATGGTGTTGATTTCCTTTCTAAAATTCTTACGGGATAAAGGAACATTAAGAGCTCTGAAAATCATACTATTGTAAGCTGTCTTCTTCTGTGTCCCTGGGTGTAGAGAAGTTTGGTGGATTGTGTTTATTGTGTGAGTGGGCTTCCTGTAAATATTAAAAGAAATGGTTTTATTCTGATTGCGAGTAATAGTTAAATCGAGATAATTAAGGGAATTGTTGTTCTCGGATTCTATCGTAAACTTTATGTGTGGATCCAGGTTATTAAGTAATTCAAGAACGGTGTCGCTGTCAGTAATGTGAGAATCCAGGATAATAAAAGTATCATCCACATACCGAGTCCAATGTTTGATCCCATTAATTTTACCTATAATGTGAGTGTATTCGAGGAAATCTACGTAAATATCAGCGAGGATTCCCGAGGCCGGTGACCCCATAGGAAGCCCCTTCTGTTGGTATATGATGTTATTAAAAGTAAAGAAGCCATTATTTAATGTAAACTTGAGAATCTGAATAAACTCTTCTATCTCCCCTATGGTCAATTTACTGAATTTGGAAAGATTGTTTTTTACTATTTCGATGGTTTTGTTGACGGGTACATTCGCGTACATATTTACTATGTCAAAGGAGTGAAGGGTGTAATGTTTTGGTAATGTGAGATTTTTTATTCTATTGCAGAATTCCAGGGAATTTTAACTGACGTGTTAGCTTGAAAGGAATAATGTGTTTTAAGAAAATTGTGAATAAATTGGGATATTTTGTACGTCGGACTACTTCTGAAGTTAATAACGGGCCTTATGGGGATATCCGCCTTGTGAATCTTCGGTAACGCTTTCGCCGTAGGTAACTTGGGATTCATGATGATCAGTTTTGATTTTTCTACGTCATTAAACAAAAATAAAAGGTTCTTAATTAAAGCTTTCAGCTCTCTTTGTATTCTATTAGTAGGGTCTTTTTTTACTGCGTTAAAGTTATTGTTAGTAAAGAAGAATTGTGCTTTATTTACGTAGTCACTTTTCTCCATAACTACAGTAGCATTACCTTTATCTGCTTTAGTTACTATTAAATCGTTATCTTTAATTTTCTTTTTGAGATTGCGTATGTTGGTGACTTGTTCTTTATTGGGTTTGCCAGAACCGGTATGTTTCTGATCGAAAGATGAAAGGAACTTTCGCTTAACTTCATATCTAACCTCATTTTGAACGTCTGTAGGTAACCTATTAACCGCTAATTCAGATTCAGCCAACGTAATGATTAAATCGTTGTGGTTGAACAGTCAGCAAGATCTATTAGACGAGAGGACTTTGTACCTCAATGTGTTTTTAACTCACTAATCATGATCACTGTCACTTCACATCGTTACAATTTTAAATTTGTTTCTATATTATGTAATCATTGTTTTACTACTGAAGATGGCCTTGAGATTAGGCTGAAACATGTATAGACTTTGCTTCATCTAACAGATGACTTGACTTGTATTGATAGGAGGATTTTATAAATATTTTCTTTTGTAAAGTACTACATGTGCTGGCGACGCTGTATCTTCGACTGATTTATTAAATTATGTCCTCTGAAGGTTAAGGTGAAAATTTGCTACTACTTCTTTCCTTGTTTTACTTACGTTTTACTGAGTAAGTTGGCCATGTGGTTAGAGTCGTGTAGCTGTAAGCTTGCATTTGGGAGATGGTGGGTTCAAATCCCACCATCTGCAGTTCTGAAGGTGGTTTTCCATTTTCACATTAGGCAAATGCTGGGTTTATACCATAAGTAAGACTACAGAGTCTCTTCCTTCGCACGTCTTGCCCTTTCCCATCCTTGCATCACCAAAAAACCTTCAATGTGTTAGTGCGACGTTAAACAACAAATTACTTTTGTTGATTTCCCAAGTGAATCCTACATTTTTCCATTGTTTATCATCGATGATTCTTCTTATGTTTTGAGCTTGGTAGCTCTCTTAAGTCTCATAGATTGGTAGTGTTGGTAAGGTCTGAAGTATGGCTCCTTTCTGTGCTAAAGATCATCTGTTCCATTTCCAATCAGTCCTGCATGAGAGAGTACCAACTGGAACGCTATAGTCTTCTCTTCTTCTTTCGGTGCCGTCTCCTCACAGAAGGTTGGCAGCCACCATGGAGTAAGCATCCCTATTTTGTGTTTGCTGTATTGAGGATGTTAGACCACTGTCAGAAATCCATGTCCATGTTTACCTTCTATCTTACCTTATATGGAGATGTATCAAGCTTTATTTGTCATTTCTGAAGATGTAACCAAACTAGGCTGTTTTCCTGTGTTTTGTGAGGGTTAAGACGTCTGATTTCCTAGCTCAGTGGAGTCTGTACTCTTTCGTGACTGGGTCTACCTATAGGATCTTGAATATTCTGTGATACATCCACATTTCAAAGGCCTGAAATCGGTTCATGACAAAACCTTTAGTTTCCGTCCTTCAGCACAGTAAAGCAGTTGCACGCAAGATGTTTCAATTTCAGAAACATATTTGTATACTAACAATAAACAAATTTTATTCTCTCTCATGCTTCTTGTACTGTCCGAGTTACAGGATGCCGTCTGCCTCGTGTTGCTTACCTTCATGGAGGATTATAGGGACTGACTTCTTCAACAGAAACACCCACTCTCTTGCTGCACAAGCAGCTCAGTGTACTTTGGAGAATGTGTTTCAACTTCTGAGGGCTGTGATGATCTCATTCAGTTCACTGTATTTGAACAGGCCTGGAATGATTTACCACTACCAGCCTGTGTGTTCGAACCCCACTCTTGGTAGCTGTGAAGTTGGTTTTCCGTGGTTTTCCATTTTCACACCTGGCAAATGCTTGGTTTGTACCTTAATTAAGGCCACAATCACTTCTTTCCCACCTATCTGTGTTGGTGCGACAGGCAGTTTGTTCTTCCATTCACAGCAAATGAGCAAATAGCAAGGATGTATGTGCAAGTGAGAAGAAAGGTTGGTGGAAGTCTGATTTATCCCACTTAACCCGGCAGTGGTCGCGTGGTTGGTGGCACATAAATGGTCGCGTCTGAGGGTTTCCCTCACCCAGTAATTTTTATGTTATTGTGATAAGTAGTTTACTTAAATGCATCTGTTAATGATATGGAAGTGTTCACGGACATGTCCCATCACGTAATATGAACGAAATTATTTATGGTGTTAGTTTCCAGCATAATATTCTAGTCTGAGAATTATGATGTCATTCTGATACAATAGTGGTCGCGTCATTAACATTTCGCTCACTTGGTCAGTTACGTTAGTGGTCGCGTGGTGAGCATTTCGTTCTTTTCAAAAGCAATACTAAAATCGGTTTTGTTTATTGTTTATCCTTTCTTTGGTTTTATAATTATCTTGAAGTGGACTTCTAATGTATTTATTTTACAAATGTAAATAATACATAAATACAGTATAAAGCAATACAAAGTTTTTAATGTGTGTCATTGTGACTATGTCATGTAACGTTTCAGAGGGAAAGAATAATTTCCAGGACTTAAGTGGTGATCTGACAAACTTGGCATTTCCTTTCACGCCTGGTAACTTAAGGATAAGGTTGTGTGTCTTGTCATTGACGTGCTCGGTGCACAGTGGATGCCCCACACCGTGCAGTTGTCCTTTCCAATATAACGAGGTACTGGTACACGCTGCTCCTCTTCCAGCTCTTCTCCCGATACCTCTGAATCAGTATCATGATCACTGTTTTCCACGTGGTCACTCTCACCCTCATTTTCACTGTCATAAGGATCACCAAATTGTGCCAAATCATTTTCACCAATCGTATTTCTTACTTGCTTTAGTTCCTGTTCCACTTCGTCCATCCATTGCAGGATTCGCTATTCTTGTGAATTAGCCATTGAATAACTACACAATGTTCACAACTCGGTAAATCACTAATGAAAGAACACCCTAACAAATAAAACAATACACCAGAGATACATTGTCGAGTTATAATAAAACAGTAACACTAGTGGTCGCGTGCTGAGCAAATCCCTCACCGAGCACACTGCATACTAAGAACAAAAATAACTCTTCTCTAGTGAACGGCTGACTCATACTGAACATCCTGCATGGAAGATAAGGGTATGGCCGAGGAATACCTAGAGGGGAGGGGAGCTGGGCACATGGGCTAGGCAATGACAACACTTCATTTCGAGAAGTGAGGGATTCACTCACCACGCGACCACTGCCGGGTTAAACCACGAGGCAGATAGTAGAATCTGTCATTTCATTTCAATGTAAGCCTTCACTGGTGGATGGGAAAGATTTGCTCCGTTTTGATCATAATTTATTGAATGATGGTTTTTTTTTTTTTTTTTTTTTTATAGCCACCAAGAGCCACATGGGCCTGGGAAGATTTCACTGAAATCCCAGAAAATAAAGTAAAATGTAATACCTGTTCCTGGTTCTTAGACATGAAAGCAGATTTATACCAGCATGATTCACCATGGGAAGAGCCATGAAATATTTCAAGGCAGTCAAGCACATACTAGTGGCTCCTCTACTTAATTGTTTTTTTTTCACTGACACAGATAGGTCTCCTGGCAACGATAGGGAAGGCCTAGGAGTGGGAAGGAAGCGGCCGTGGCCTTAACTAAGGTACAGCCCCAGCATTTGCCTGGTGTGAAAATGGGAAACCACAGAAAACCATCTTCATGGCTGCCGGCAGTGGGATTCGAACCTCTACTTAGCAAATTGTATTTGTAGTTTTAACTACACTTTTGTCTCCATTCCTTTTTTGCAAGTAGATATAATTTTACAGTTTAATACCAAGTTTTTATTAAAGAAAAAGAGAAAGCAATATTCAAAGGAATGACAACAATATGTTTTTATTTAATTGTCAATAATATTTCTTTTGTTTTTGAAGAGTTTGTAAACTAGGTTTAATTCTTGTGCCAAATAAGCTGCTGTGTTAATATTTACCAAGAAGATCCAATATACAATAGTATTACACTGACTGACAGAGCAAATGCAACACCAAGAAGGAGTGGTTCGAAAGGGATGAAAGTTGGAGAAAAAACAGAGACGGCACGGACGAATAATTGATGTTTATTTCAAACCGATATGCAGGTTACACAATGCGCACGGCATCGACTCAGTAGGATGTAGGACCACCGCGAGCGGCGATGCACGCAGAAACACGTCGAGGTACAGAGTCAATAAGAGTGCGGATGGTGTCCTGAGGGATGATTCTCCATTCTCTGTCAACCATTTGCCACAGTTGGTCGTCCATACGAGGCTGGGGCAGAGTTTGCAAACGGCGTCCAATGAGATCCTACACGTGTTCGATTGGTGAGAGATCCGGAGAGTACGCTGGCCACGGAAGCATCTGTACACCTCGTAGAGCCTGTTGGGAGATGCGAGCAGTGTGTGGGCGGGCATTATCCTGCTGAAACAGAGCATTGGGCAGCCCCTGAAGGTACGGGAGTGCCACCGGCCGCAGCACATGCTGCACGTAGCGGTGGGCATTTAACGTGCCTTGAATACGCACTAGAGGTGACGTGGAATCATACGCAATAGCGCCCCAAACCATGATGCCGCGTTGTCTAGCGGTAGGGCGCTCCACAGTTACTGCCGGATTTGACCTTTCTCCACGCCGACGCCACACTCGTCTGCGGTGACTATCACTGACAGAACAGAAGCGTGACTCATCGGAGAACACGACGTTCCGCCATTCCCTCATCCAAGTCGCTCTAGCCCGGCACCATGCCAGGCGTGCACGTCTATGCTGTGGAGTCAATGGTAGTCTTCTGAGCGGACGCCGGGAGTGCAGGCCTCCTTCAACCAATCGACGAGAAATTGTTCTGGTCGATATTGGAACAGCCAGGGTGTCTTGCACATGCTGAAGAATGGCGGTTGATGTGGCGTGCGGAGCTGCCACCGCTTGGCGGCGGATGCGCCGATCCTTGCGTGCTGACGTCACTCGGGCTGCGCCTGGACCCCTCGCACGTGCCACATGTCCCTGCGCCAACCATCTTCGCCACAGGCGCTGCACCGTGGACACATCCCTATGGGTATCGGCTGCGATTTGACGAAGCGACCAACCTGCCCTTCTCAGCCCGATCACCATACCCCTCGTAAAGTCGTCTGTCTATTGGAAATGCCTCCGTTGACGGCGGCTTGGCATTCTTAGCTATACACGTGTCCTGTGGCACACGACAACACGTTCTACAATGACTGTCGGCTGAGAAATCACGGTACGAAGTGGGCCATTCGCCAACGCCGTGTCCCATTTATCGTTCGCTATGTGCGCAGCACAGCGTCGCATTTCACATCATGAGCATACCTCAGTGACGTCAGTCTACCCTGCAATTGGCATAAAGTTCTGACCACTCCTTCTTGGTGTTGCATTTGCTCTGTCAGTCAGTGTATGAAGGCAAGGAATTCTAAGCTGTGCTGAGTGGCTCAAATGGTTGAGGTGCTGGCCTTCTGACCCCAATTTGGCAGGTTCGATCCTGGCTCAGTTCGGTAGTATTTGAAGGCGCTCAAATATGTCAGCCTTGTGTCGGTAGATTTACTGGCACGTAAAAGAACTCCTGCGGGACAACATTCCAGCACTTCGGCATCTCCAAAAGCCATCAGAAAACTAGTTAGTAGGACATAAAAACAATAACATTATTATTAAGGAATTCTAAAAAAGATGTCCCACATGTTTTATGTCAGAAAATGTTAACTTTTAAACAGCTTTGTGAGAGATATTTATAGCACATTATTATTCGTAAATGCACACCAAGAATGAAACACTATTCACATTGAGTTGAGAGAGGTTATGAGATTTTAGCTACTGGCCTTGAGTCTCGTGAGTGAGAATAATTCCCATTCCCATGTTCACTGCTGCAAGGTTCCTTGTGGTAGTCCTCATCAATCGATACAGATTATTCAGAAAGGAAATGAGAGAATTACTTTTTCTGGTACTGGTACCTGGCTGAATGGTGAGCGTTCTGATGGGTTCAGAGGACCCCAAGTGTGATTCCCAATTGGGCTAAGGATTTTAAGTTCATGTGGTTAATTTCTTAGACCCAGGGACTGGTTGTTTTTGTTCAGCTTAATACCCTTCTCTTCCTCAACACTCAGCACACCACACTTCCAAAAACAAAACAACACGGTATCCCCTGCCTGTCATAAGAGGCGACTAAAGGGGGCCCCAGGGGCTCTGAACTTTGGAGCGTGGGTTGGCGACCATGAGGGCCTTAACTGAGTCCTGGCATTGCTTCCATTTACTTGTGCCAGGCTCCTCACTTTCATCTGTCCTATCTGACTTCCCTTGGTCAACTATTGTCTTCTTTCCGACCCCGATGCTATTAGGTATGCAAGGGCTAGTGGTATGTTAATTTTCACGCCCTTCATGGCCCTTACCTTCCTTTGGCCAATACCTTCATTTTCCGAAGTGTCGGATCCCTTCCATTTTTTCTCTCTGATTAGTCTTATATAGAAGATGGTTGCCTAGTTGCACTTCCTCTTAAAACAATCACCACCACCATGTCTGACTCGGCTGAATGGTCAGCGTACTGGCCATCGGATCAGAGAGTCCCGGGTTCGATTCCCGGCTGGGTTGGAGATTTTAACCTTAATTGGTTAATTCCAATGGCCCGGGGGCTGGGTGTTTGTGCTGTCCCCAACATCCCTGCAGCTCACACATCACACGTAACACTATATTCCACCACAATAACACGCAGTTACCTACACATGGCAGATGCCGCCCACCCTCATCGGAAATAGAAATAGCCACACGACATTATAATTATTACCACCACCACCATCCTTTCACATAGGAGTGGCGTCAAGAAGGGTCTCCGGCTGTCAAAGGGAAAAATCCACATGAAGTGCTCATCCCTCAATAAACTCGAGAAAATTGCCAGGAATAAGGAGACGTCAGAGTTCCCGGGTAGTAAATTATTATAAAGACAAAGACAAAGACAAAGTCACCTCCGTACAGGCCATGAAGGCCCTTGGATGAGTGGAAGGTCCACCATTGTTAACCGCGACACGTGATGGGGCAGAGTGGTTGGCTTTACGCCCGGCCGCCTTTGCCACCAGGAATTAACCTGGTACTCATTTTTGGTATAGGCTGAGTGAACCTCAGGGCCATATGCACCTCCGGAAGTGGAAATCTTGTTTCTTAAATTTTACGACTTCCTAACGGGGATTCGAACCCACGTCCTCCCGGGTGAACCGAGCACGCCTTTACCACCTCGGCCAGGCAGCCCCTAGTAAATTATTATAGCTTCATAAAATTTGGAAATTAGCATTGTTCTCGCAGAACTCGAACTATGGGTAACTATGCAGCAAACAGATGATGATTTGTGAAGTCTTCAAATAATCAAATACTCTCTGTCATGTAAGACATAAAACATGAGAGTGGTTCAGTCCTGTGTAAAGAGAGAAAAAGTGTTATGGAAGAACATAATGTCCTCTGAAGGAACACAAAACCAGGTAGATGAAAGCGGCACTGAAGGACTTGAAGAAGCCGATCAGAAATACTGTATAACATCCGATACATCATGAAGGGTTTAGACGTAGAGTAGTAGTGGTAGGGCCAGGGATGGCCAGTCCCCGTGCTAGTGCACTTAGCACACTGTTCATTTGGAAATCCAATTGCTCTATTGAATAATAATTATAATATTATTTGTAATTAAATAAATGTGCAATATCTTGTTTCTGTAAAAAAAAAAAAAAAAAAAAGTGCAATATTTAGGTAGTTTGCTACACTACTCTCTGCTAGTCGTTCTACTGAATATTGTAGCCCATTACAGATGAAAGTTCAATCTATGCGTGCATCCTCCTCACCATAACAGTGTCAAGCTCCAAAAGGCACTCCTGGACCTATTTTAATCTAGAACCGCACAGCAGTCTGAGTCTGCTTGCATAGCGATGATGTGATCTGCATAATACTTGCAAAGCATTTTTGCATTACGTAAGGGTTTTGATTACATAACTTAATTAAAAATCTCTTCTTTGAAAGAAATTTGGAAGAAACAGTTGAAGTGAAACCATTATGACGACTTGACACCTGGTACTGTACAGTTATAAACCAAAAAACTAAAGGTGGGTTGTGTTAACTACAGAAAATTTAGTTTCAAAGGTGACAACAGCTTGATATGTGGTTGTGAGGTATGGAACGCTCTTTTCTGTTCCCCTTGCTCTCTCTTCAGTAATAACGATGCATAAAGTAGAACAAGAGTGACTTATTTAGTACTGTACCGGTTACGGCCTGTACATGCGTATTTTTTGTTAGTAAATTGCATTTAATCATCACGCATAATATTCCGAGCAAGCCTGGTTTGTTTACATTCGGTGGAACGAGCGAGCAAGTCAAGGACAGCTGTGTGTGTGACGTAGCAGCAGGGGCAAGATAGATCACCCGCTTAACACGCCAAGTGTAGCTGGCCTGACCTGGTATGTTCTGGATTCAAGCGTCACACCTTCACGAACATTCTTTTAAGAAAATTTTAAAACTCCTCTAATAATTATGGTAGCGACTTGAGCGACATGTCATTTTGTAGGGAATCACATAAACGTCACAAAGCGTGAATCTCAAGTAAATCCGTCGAGGGATTCATGGGATAACCAGCTTCAAGGGATCACGCTATATGATGATGTAGAAGCTCCCAAACCGAATATAAGGAGGGCTCACTTTAGCCTGATCAGTCAGTCACAGCTGAGTATTCAGCCTGGCTCTACACGCTGCCGTAGTCGTCAGAGGCTATCTTCGAGTAGTTACAGTCTTCATGCGGAACTTAAACCATCACGGCCATATGGGACTTATCAGTTGTGCGCGCGTGAACTCTAAAATTATTCAAAGTCTTTCTGAACATGGACTTGTAATATCTGCGAGTGTTAAGTAACAAATTCTTCTAAGTCTTTATGAACAGTGACTTGTAATTTTCGCCAGTGATGAACTCTGAAATTATTCAAAGTCTTTATGGACTTGTCATTTTCGTGAGTGTTAAGGAACAAATTCTTTTAAGTCTTTATGGACAGTGACTTGTAATTTCGCCAGTGGTGAAAGACCAGTTATTCAAGGTCTTTATGAACTTTGACTTGTAAATTCTGCGAGTGTCGAAGAACACATTTTCGATGTCTTTGTGGACATTGAGTCCATCACCCACATTGGACTTAGGTGATGAATGATTACCTGCAACATCGTCAGAGAACATCGGAGGTTCGAGACTTACTCATACACAACCAACCTGGGTGTTCCGGCCTCATCTTCCGGAACGTGTTCCAGCCTGTTCGACCCGGTGAGTTGGAGACCCGGACCATTAAAAGGACAATGTTGAAGACAACTCCTATCTACAATGAGGTGATGTGCAATTTGATATGCATTTCATGAATAAACTCTTATTCAGTCTGATTAAAATTTTTCTTGTAGATAGGACCCTGCCTCCTGTACCAAGCCCTAGCTAGTGTCTATCCAGTTTCGCCCTGAGAACTATTTCATGCTTACGTTAAAATTAAAATCTTAAAGTCGGACTCTTTTACTGGTACAGTACATATTAACACACTGATTGTTAAAAAAAACCCCACAGATAATGTAAATATCTTAAAATAATTTTGTCATAAAATTGGGTGGTTAAAACTTGCTGTGCACCTTTTGATTACATGTGAAACATGAGTATATTTTCTTAAATTAATGCATAGGGTAATATTGTATTTAATAGCCCACTTGCTAGATGTTGTTGTATTGCTGTGTAGTTTGTCTAAGAGGTCTTTTGTCCTTGTGATGACTGTTTTAGGCTCATATGGATGTGAATTGTAGAATGTCAATTTGTATTTATTTTTTAATGCTATTTGTTCGGGGCATCGACCTAGAAAGATCTTTTGCCCCTACTTGCACCATATGTGAGGAACCTGCGTGTATTTTGTAAATGGCGGAAGTGTAAAGTGTTGAATTGTGAGGAAAGGAACATTAAAGATGACACAAACACCCAGTCCCCAGGCCAAGGATATTAATCATTTACGATTAAAAACCCTGATCCAGCCAGGAATCGAACCTGGGGCTGCCGAGTGATAGGTGGACGCGTTGACCCCTACACCACGGGGCCAGACATGTCAGGTTGAATCTATTGCGATTAAAATTATAGTGGAAGCGTGATGTTCCCTCGAGTCCTTGTGGGCTTGCTCCCTGCAGCCTTAAGACACCATCAGTGAAACATAACTGTGATATTAAACTATAAAATAAGAATAGT
The DNA here is from genome assembly GCF_040414725.1 of Anabrus simplex. NCBI lineage: Eukaryota > Metazoa > Arthropoda > Insecta > Orthoptera > Tettigoniidae > Anabrus > Anabrus simplex. The sequence goes on along the minus strand of NC_090267.1, from coordinate 247,981,074 downwards.
GATATTTGATAGTAGTGAACCATGCTATTTTAGAGACTAGTATATATGCAGCTGAAGATGGCCTATATGACCAAAAACTAGTACTGCAATATAATTTAAAATACAAATAGTACTGATTAGGGGGTAACATTCAACCCTTATAATTGTGAATTGTAGACCCATCAATATGGAAAAATGAACCTAATATCATATCAGACATTACTTGTGTGCATGTGCCTGACAGTCTGGGGAACACATCTAATGCACAAAAACGAAGTGGTGCGAGGGGTGGCATCTAGTGAATAGTTATGAAATTTGATCATTGAATCGATAGTTAACAGTTTGATACATTAGCTGCTATTATGCTGTGCAATGCAGCAAAGGTTTATCGAGTCAACAGCTGTAACAGATCAGATCAAACAGATATCTCACCATTCCAGAAAACGGGGATTATTGACGTATAAAACCATAATTGTGAGCCTCTTTGCATCAGATGAGGAACTGATGGAAGAGTAACACACCTAGCCAAGAATGTTTGCAGAGTTGGGCTGGTGATAAATGTGGAGAAAGAAGTGTCCAAAGTGGCTGTGTGGAATATAACACCAATACTGCGAGTTGAGGATTGGATAGTCAGAGTAGAAAACTTCTAGTACCAACTATAACAACTAGTAGCAACTATAAAATCTTGAAACTGGACAGCAAGATATTAAGCAAAGTAAGCAAGCAAGCAAGTTGATAGTTTTTCATGACTGTATGAATTCAAGTCTGAAAGGGTTAAGGAAGAAGATAGACATGTCACTGTGAACAACTTGCTGTAGGACACAGTGCAGGAAGTGATTGCAAGCTTAGGCTATAGAAAAGTTTGTAACTGCTCACTCCCACATTTATTGATGGAAAAGACTTCAAAGTTCAGAGAAAGGACATCACTTGAAGACCTTTAGGGAATCGAAAATGACATAATTCTTTTATTGAGTATTGTGACGAGTGATGAAAGGTGGTTTCATCATTATAAGGTGGGAAATAAAATGGCTGTGTATGGCATGGCACTATTGAATTCGCAGACAAAAAAGGAAAACGACGACAGTGTAGTCAGAGAAAAAGTTATTGTCACTATCTTCTGGGATCCAGAGGATTGCATTCTAGTTGAATTTCTTGAACTCGGGGAAACCATTAATGCTCTCTGTTATATCAAAACACTTCATAGCTCCGTCCTGCATTGCGTGATGAATGCCCTAGAAAGATCATCCTTCTATACTATAAATCTTGCCTTCTCCCTGCTCAGTTCAACAAGGAGGAAAATGGGATGGGTAGATCTGTCACAACATGGCACCTCCATCACCTTTTCAATTTTATGAAGATGCTATGAGATGATGGAGGACACATAGAAATCAGTGTGCCTGTGTCTGCGGGCTGCTAGAATGGTTTTTACAATGAGGGTATATTCAAAATTGCAGAACAGTGGGAAATATGTGTGCAAAGAAGTAGATTATATTAACAAATGAAGAAAAGTCTGTGGTCCCAGGAATCAACCTGGGAGGAGCCCTTATGGCTCCGGGCAAATGGGAGTGAAATGCGTCGTTGCATGTCATCTGCAGCTATAACATATTGGATTCAGCAAGAGAATCCAACTTAGCCTCTTTCACTCCAACTCCGGCACGTAACCTACAAGAGGTGTCCCTGTTAAGCCGAGCAACCCAGTGGAAGGTTGGGTAACCAATCCCAGCGGGAAATTGGGTCGGCGAGCCGATCAGTGCTGGGGGCTCCAAGGCTCACAACCTTGGCAGTAACTTGGTCGGTGTGAATTATCACCGGCCCTCATCTACAGTTTTTCAGCTGTGAAAAGCATGGAGGAAAATTCAGCAGAAGCAACCACCCCAAGTAGTAACCAATCCACAGTCATCTCGCACAACGCATGCAGGCCTTCGGATTCTGGGGAACCTCCACCGATATGCTTGGAGGTATCGGAGACTCCTACAAATAACTTGGAACGTGACTCTTTGAAGAAAAGAAACTTGGGGGGAGTACAGAGTTTTCAGCCATAACCCAAAATTAAAACCGGCAAGAAGTGGTCTGAAGAACAGAGGGATGCTCACCGAAGAAGAATGCAGGAACACTGGTAAATGTGAAAGATAGTAGGAGAAAGCAGTTGAAATAGCATGGTCCATAGAAGATCGAAACGAGGAGGAGGGAGAGAAGAAGAAGAAAAGTCTGTATATTAAGATAGTGTGTGTGGTTTTTCAATAATAAATTTTGATTCATGAAAAATTGTTGCTAATTATTTTCAGTATGACCTTCATATAAGAATACTGTACAGAATAAGTATCATTAAAGATTGAAAGCATGATGTTTATATTAGACTTTATGCTTGGATTGATGGATGTACTTGTTGAGGTTTCAGACAATGCACACTAATATAAAGTAATTTAATGGAAATCTGAGCTTTGTACCATCGTAGGTGGGGGATAAGGTGTCCACAATGTCACCTGTCTATCGAAGTAGGCAACTAAAGAATGTGTGTTCAGAGCTCTCAACATGGAAGTGTTAGAGGGATGACCACAGGGTTGCTAGCTGAGGCTGACATTGCCCCTATTTAGTAGTGCCTTGCTCCCCAGTTTCACTCTACCTCTTCAACCCTCCTTGGTCAGCTCGTCCGAACTCAACAGTGTATTCTCAGGCCTAGTTGGTTTCTCATATTTACACCTTTGTTGGACCTTCTCTTTCCTTTGTCAACAGCTTCATCTTCTTTTTTCTTCTGTGGTTAAAGATATGATAATTAAGTAGCTGTCCTTAGAACAAAAGTTGCCACCACAACAATTGGGAAAAACTCTCCTTAAAATGTGCGTTCAATTAAAGTAATACGAGGTTTCAGAATTCAGAAAAGACAGCATGCAATCAATTGACTTCAGAAATACAAAGGCATGTTTTATTTTTCTTCTTCCTTCTTTTTTCACACATTGTTGGCTGATATTTATGATATTCATTAAACAGTACACATATAATATTTTGCAAGAATTACAATTTTAACAGACCCACTTGAAGTTTCAGGATAGACACAAATGAATAGGCCCAAGCTAAACAAATCCACTGAGATTCCAAGAATACTATGTTCGTCTGATGAGAAGTCGCGTGGATTCAGGGTAAGGGTTGCGAGGGGTAAGCATGGCTGCTGCGCATGTTTCACTCTCAAGTCTTGAGGCCTGACAATAAACATCTGCTCCATCTGCGGTGATTCTTATGAAGTGAGGTGCTGTTGTGAAGTTACAGAGTGGTAGTACAGCTGTACTTTAGTTGCACTTTTACTGTAAGTACTGCAAAAAGAACTGTTTAATAATGAGCATGCATCTATTTCAGAGAGATCGCACGGTCTATCAGGTCTAATATTTGTAACTTAGTGTGTATCGGTTACTCGTGCCATAACTACAAGATGCTGTAACTTCTCATCAGACACAGATATTAGTAGGCTAGCTATATCACTACTGCATTTGTAAAAGGTGACAAGAAATACACAGTTGAGAAAACAGCACTTGACATTTAGCTATTCTGTTGTAAGGCTACTGAGAATCCATGAACTCGGATGATGAAAGGAAACTTTGTACTTCTCATGACTTAAGATAACAAACAAACGATGAGCTGAGCTCATACCAGCTGGTGCTGATGCCTAATAAAAATCCATTTTTGTCAATAACTGACATGCAGTAGTGTTATGGTACTTCAAGTCAGAAAATCTGTAATAATTAAAGTAGTGTTTGTCTCCCTTTTATTTAACTTTTAAGTTTAATATTGGTAAAAAGAAGAAATTACCTCAGGTATTAAAGTTGAAAATGAGTTCACACTTGGTACTTGAGCCTGAATCTCCCGCTTTATCGTGTTACATAAGAACCGGTAAATTTCAGAACCAAGTACAGCACTAGTACTTAAGTATATAAAACTGACATACCCACTGAAAGTAAGTTACCACTCTAGAATATCTCATTAACATCCATACCCTGATTGCAGATTAATGATCATCCTACATCAATAACATATCTTTAAATAATAATAAAAAGCAATGTTAAATAGAAATAATTTCCTATATCAGGATCACTACTTGCTCTTTCTAAAAGAAGATAAAATCTTTATCCTACACATTACAAAATTTCGACATGTATGGTTTTTAACCCCCCTATTAATTGATACCTATTATCATTAAATGCACCAAGGGTTGCTTCATCATGCACATTAATAAAGTTTATACCTGGTCTGTTGTACTTCTTTGTCCTACAGCTGTTTTAATGCTTTGGCATATCTGAAGAAGAAAAATAAACTAGAGAACTAAGTGGGAACGAACCCCACTATCAGCAGCCTTAAAGATGATTTTACCTGGTTTCCAATTTTCACACCAGGCAAATGTACCTTAATTGACACCCCAGCTGTCTCCTTCGCACTTGTAGGGTCCTATCTCATCGTCGCCATAAAACCTATCTGTGTTGGTGTGACGTAAAGCAAGTTTAAAAGAAAAAAGGTATATTCTGATCATTATAATGCTATAATTGGCAAGCTGTAAAACTGAATTTGTGATAATTCACAGTAGCGGAGAGCCCATTAGGGAGCCTTGGCTTGTGAAGATGACCGCTACCCATTTCGATGGCCTGTAGGTATTGGAATGCCACAGGTTAACTTGATGATATCCTCGGCTATATTGATTGGCTTTTGTGACTGGGTCCACTGCTTTTCATCTCACACAGCTCCTCATTTGGTCTTATGAGGCTGACTGAACCCTGTTCAGTCCGGAATTAAAATCCAAATCATACATAGGAGTAATCCCAGCTGAGCTTGTTCACATTTGCAGAGCAAATATCTTGTTTCAAAACTGCCAAATAATGTATCATAAACAACATGAAAAGATCATGTAACTTCTTCTCGTTATTATTATAGTGGATAAACATTCCTCAACTAAACTAAGAACAGTATTTTTTGTTTACATAATCAGCTATCCCCCATTCTTCATTCAGGCTTTGTGATCTAGGTGATGCTGATTTAACTTGGGCATATTGGAAACCGACTTTCAACCTATTAGGTCGTGTTACGTACATTTAGTTCGTGTAGAAGAGATGTTAAGTACAGAACAAAAATGGCCAACTGGACACCAGTGGGATCCGAACCCACAACCTCCCGATTTTGCATCGGTTGCTCTACCAATTAAGCTATGGTGGCCTAGGTCATCCTTGTTCTGTTGGAAAGGATTTAAGCTACAGGTCTGGCACTACTGCCATCACAACGTAGAATGCGCTCAAGTCACTCGTTGTGGGCCAAGTCAATGAATATTAAATTTTCACAACAGCATTGTAATTGAAACTGACTTTCAACCTATTAGGTCATGTTACGTACATATAGTACATGTAAAAGATATGTTAAGTACAAAACAAAAATGGCTAACCGGATGCCTGTGGGATCCGGACCCACAACCTCCTGATGTGCATAAGTTTGTTTCTCTATGTCTTTAATAAGTGATCTGCCTCCAATAATCAAGGTTTCCAAGGCATAGTGCTTCAGGTTTAAATAATGAGTTGTATTGTCTTAATTTTGTGTTCCTGGGTATTGCTTCTTTGTTATATCTGTTCCAGGTGAGTTTATAGGCTTTCTGTAATTTTGAGATCCTCTGTTTATTTACTTCACGATTCAATTTTTTTATTATTATTATTATTATTATTATTATTATTATTATTATTATTATTATTATTATTATCATCATCATCATATGATCTACTTCGTGTCAGGCAAAAAAAATCAAGCAAATAAATGGTCACCATTTCTGAAAATCACAAGCTGAAAATTATGTTATAAACTAGCTGAAATACCCATTCTTAGTACAGATTTACGAGCAGGGATTAAAGTGGTTAATGATGGAAAATGATATGTGAATTATAAACTCACTAATTATGAATTCTAAACCTATGTATACAATATTAAAAATATAGAAAGACAGAATATAATTATAACATGATGACGATGGTAATGAATATGACCGAATAAATAAACTACAGCCCATAGCAGTTCTCAAATATGGATAAGTACACTCAGCACTCTCAACAATGGTAGTCTCGGAAAGCTTTTTGCGTGCTCATTCTTCAGCTGGCTTGTTAACAAATGAACGACTTTACACAAATTATGATGGACATGGCTTCACGTGACCCCTAGCTACACATGAAATGAGCGGCCCATTCATTTTAGTGAAAAGCTGAATTTTCTTGAAAACCATTAAGAGTTACTTAGAAAATGCATATGACGTTCGTTGTAGAAAATGTAATGTCAAAGTCGCTTGCTGCACTCCATTTTTTTATAGGACCAAGCGTTAACCCATAATTTTTGTTATTTCTCCATGAACCACAGCTAAAATCACAAGAAAATTGAATTCTCTTGAAGGCCATTGGAGTTATGAAAGAAAAAAAAAAGTATATGGCATTTCTTCTAGAAAATTTAATATTTAAGGCCATGTGGTGCACTTCATTTTTTGATAGGGCCAACCGTTTATCCTTTATTATAGTTGATATAAGGTAAAAAAGCTCAAATTTGGAACATACTCTGTAAAATTCCCCCACTAATTCAAAACTGTGAAATATATCAAAATCTAAAGTATCCCTTGAGGGACTCGGGATTTCAAGCTATATTCTTACCAAATTTCAGCTCAGTCCGGTAGTTTTTGAGTTCATCCCAAAGAAAGAAAGAAAGAAAGAGAAAGAAAGAAAGAAAGAAAGAAACACATAGACAAACACTATGTCATTTTTATTAATAGTGTAGACTAGAATTTGTACCCCATTCTTTGCACAGGAATTAGCAGTGGATTACATATTTCCTTCAGGAATTTATGCGAAATAACCTGGCTCTATTTGCACGTTGAATGCGACGTTAAAATTATATTATTTTCCTACGAAAATGCATGGCAGTAACATAAAATATGATGAAGCTGAACAAAGTTGAGAAAGAACGAGGACTATTTCTGAATTTATTGTACGGTATAGTTCCTGGTCCAAAGTTGTGCGAAATTCTCCGTGTTTCTCAGGTTACATATTGTATCTCTGACCACCAGCATGATGCTCTGATGTTGATGATACCTCCCTTAATATCAGCCCTATCAAAAAGAGTAAAATAGCTCTTTAGTTTTTCCCTTTACCCACCTTGAAGCGACATGCACAGCATGTCCCACGGAACTTAAACTTAAAATCCAATTTTTCATAATCATCTGCATTATTATCCATCTTATGATAAATACGTACATAGCATAAAGGAAGGGAAATAACATATTCTTAAATGTTTGTTATATACAGACCTAATATTAACGAAAATATTTGAGAAAATCTCCCTATATATATTAATTCCATGTGATTACCATGACATCATATGCACCTGAAAACACAATGCTGAGTGAGCAGATTCCAAGTACATAATTTGGTTGAAATAAGTCTAGCAGTTTTCCACTTTTAGGAATATACAAAGAGATAGATAACCAAACACCAAAGGGAAAAGTTCTACCTCATGTTTCGTTGGTGTTCAGTTACATTAATTGGGGTTAATTTTCAAGTTGAGTGAAATATTATACATCCTCTGATTTTGTTCTGTTATGGATCCTTCAAATAACTGGAGGTCTGCGAGAGTGCCCATCATTAGCTGCAGAGCATGAAGCCTATAGAAAATAGTAATTTCCTCCCTGATTTGAAAAGTAAGTGAAATTATGTACATAACAAAAAGTTATTTAAAATACATCTAGTCTACAAATTATAATCAGTAATGTAAGAAAAAAAAAAACATTTAAAAACTCTTCTGGTCTTTGTATAAACCCCCAGTCTGTTCAGTGATTTTTAAAGGATATGCATATCAATCCATCTCTTGGCACAGGCCAGAGCAAAGTGTAGCTTCCACCGAAGTCCCTGTTAACATCCATGGCTGTGACAGTATGGAAGATGCTGGGGTATGGGTAGTGCTGAGTACTGACATTCAGAGCATGACTAGTGCATCTGAATGTTATGAAAGGTGTTGCTCATAGGGTCAGTCTTGCTGCAATAGTACCTTCTGACCCAGTGGGGAAAGCAATGACAAACTACCTCACTTCTCATCTGCCTAGTACACCTCATTTTGGTGCTACCATTGGTTTTGGGAGTTTCCTTATAACCGCATAACCTTTGGTGGTGCTATTTGAGGATCCAACCAGCCTCTGGGCTGATGACTTGACAGACATGCATATCAAAACCTGCTTCTGGATGAGTAGACTCAAACTTTGAAGTTTGGTCGAGATATAATCACTAGTGTAAGTGAAAATCGAAAAGAAAAAAAAAAAACTCTTCTGATCTTCCTGTAAACCCCCAGTCTCAGTGATATTTAAAGGATATGCATATCGAAAGCTGCTCCTGGATGAGTAGACTCTAAATATGAAGTTAGTCAAGTTATAATTAATAATGTAAAATAAAATTGAAAAAAAAAAAACTCTTCTGGTCTTCCTATAAAACCCCAATCTGTTCAGTGATTTTTAAATGATATGCATATCGAAACCTGCTCCTGGATGAATAAACTCTGAATATGTTTGGTAGAGATCTAATCAATAGTGTAAGAAATTCTTCTGGTCTTCCTCTAAACTCCCCAGTCTGTTCAGTGATTTATAAATGATAGGCATATTGAATGCCTTTGCTGGCAGGGCCTAGTGTTTACAGTGCACTATGTCTTCTGGTGTGGGCTAGAGCAATTTTGTTACTTTCATTGATCTGTCTCTGTCTTATCCTTGGCTTTGACAATATGAAAGTGACTGAGGTATGAGCGATGCTAGTAATGCGATTCCTTGTCCAGCCAGTCCCTGCTATGAATTGTGTGAAAACATTGCTCATAGGGTCAGTTGGTGCGTGCATTTCAGTGGGCTTGGCAGACTGATATGTAATAGCAACTTCTGGCTCGGTGAGGAAAGCAACGGGAAACTACCTCACTCCTCATTTCCCTAGTACACCTCTTCAGTGATACCTAGACCATCTATGACAGCTGATGGCAGAGCTGTTGAGGATCCAACCAGCCTTAGGGCTGAAGACTGAACATACATACAGGCATATTGAAACCTGCTCCTGGAGGAGTAGACTTCTAAATATGAAGTTTGCTCAAGATGTATTCAGCTGTGTACCTATGATGGCGGAACAAACAGACATGAAAGCTAAAAACTACTGACATGATCTTGAGTTGACCTAAAATGGATAAATATATCAAAATATGGCAAAATAAATGACATTACAGACAGCTTTACGACTTTATTTATAAGATGACTACGCATTTAATGTGTGAAGCAAAACTAGCTTGCAGTGAAATTGTTTGTCATTATAATGTTTTCCTATGTTTCAGTATATACAGAGCTCAGTGATTAGAGCCATGAGACTTATAAAAATTATATTTTAATACTGCTTACTGAGGAATACCTGCTGAAAACAAATTTTAAAATAATTTGAGAGACCAAGATAAAGCTTACTCTGACTTGAAAAACACTGGTCTATGTCAGTAACAATAATGGGCTTATCATTATCATACAGAAGTTTAAAACAATTAACAAGCAATACACCATTTCTCAAGAGGAGAAAAATTTAAAGATTCTGTTGTTAGATGGGAGATTCTCGTGGTTCCACTAGGATCTCGTTGACTGCACAGTATCCTGGCTGTGTGACTGCATACATGACTGCTTGAGCTACATCATAAGGTTCGAGGATTCTAGTCTTCCCACTCATGTCGAACATCTCCTTTGCCTGCACATAAAGAATAACATACAAAAATCAAAGCTTCCAGTTACAAACTTATGTTATACAATGTAGGTCATAGATATTCTAAATTAAACTATCCTTAAAGCTGACACAGGCATTACTTCAACTTATTCATACTGGTTTTTTATTTTTTTAATTACCAAACTAGCACTAGCAACTTGAGATATTTGTGTGATAACCACGAGCCTCGAGCCAAGTTAAGGGGTAACCACACTTGCTTGCACCATGCTATTCTGTATTCCACATCAATTCCTGGTCTCTATAGCTGACAATATTAGGCTTGTGAATCATGGAGAATCTTTGGGATACATCATAATTGAGTTTGTGTGGATAGAAGATCTCAAGATATTAGTCACGTCCTAATGCCTAAAATTTTTATGTATTAGCTTTTTAATTTATTTTGCTTATATTCCTTTTGTAACTATCATCACGTATGCATTGTATGATAAAATAATACGAGAGCTGAATTTTGATATTACAGTAAAACCTCTGATATACAGACTAATGTGACTCAGGTGTTAGAGAGTACCATTAAAATACAGCCGAATTCAAATAAGACTATAAAATTGTATTTTATAAGTAACTAGCTGATGTACCTGTACTTCGCTATGGAATTCTACATTGTATACAGAACTCAAGTTTAGGTAGTGTACACGTTGTAAGATTGTATTAAATTGTAAAGCTCTTAACGTTACCCTTGAAACGCGACGGGAAGGTCACTAAACGTCTTTCCTTATGTGAAGACTAGGGAATTTTCATTGCAATGATAGGCCCTCTTGCCTGCCATCAGTCACAATCAAGTTGGGGAGTTTTCAATATAAATGCAGACACACTCCATCTGCCTTTTTACATCCTCAGAAAGACTGCCTTAGTGGTTTTCCCAACTGAAATCAACATAGGTCATTTCAATGACACCAGTAGGATGCCACGATTAAAAGCAATGCTTTGATATGAAATACTTGATCAAATGAAAAACCACACATTTACTCACTTTTAACGAACAGTACTATGCTGCCAATCTAACAGTCCAAAGTTCCAGAGTTGGAACGACCAGGCTGCAGACAGCCATGAACACTTTAATTTCGGGGGGGGGGGGGGGGGAGCGGGAGGCGAATATTTAGAGTCCCAGGGCAAAATCTATGCCCTTTTACTCATCTATTTAATTAGACTACCCAATGAGTCGAATAATCTCGATTCATTACACTGGCAGGGTACAAACAATCTGACTTGGAGGCAATGTTTTCCTCCAAGCCAGAGGAGAACACCCCCCCCCCCCTCTCTTCACTGCTAATTTGGAATCAAATGAATGTCAAATTTAATAAACGTGAAGATAAAGAGGCTTATCTTAAGAAATGGCTCTTTTCAGGGTTGAATTTGGAGTTATTTAGTAAATTGTAGTGCTATAATTTGGAATAGGTCAAAATTGTAATTCTCTCTTCAGTGACAAAGTCAGTGAGATATGCCTATTTAAACAAACTGCCATCTTTGACCCTCAGTCCGCTCTCAACCCGAGGAATGAAAAATATCCATTTAAAAGTAATTGGTAGGCCTATGTTTAAAGTTTCCAAAATTCACAAAAACAGAAAATAGACCAAATAGTGAGTTACGCTTATTTAAAGAAGTCGATTCAATTATTAGTAGAAATCTAAGCGGTATGTTCTGAGCTGCTGGTGGAGAGATAGCATGAAATTACCTTGGTAAATGTATAGGATTGAATAGGCTTTTAAAGTAGGAAAGATAAAGATAAGAATTCAAGAGAACAAACTGGGGCAAATATTCATTTATAAGAAGAGGAATTAGGTATTAGAATAATTTACCAAGCAAAATGTTTGATAAATTTCCAACTTCTTTGAAATCACTTAATAAAAAGCTAAGTGAACAACTGATAGGGAATCTGCCACCTGGGTGATGGCTGTAAATACCCTTAGTATCTACCTTTTGCCAATACCTTCATTTTTCAAAACGTCAGATCTTTTCCTTTTTCTCTTCTGATCAGAGGTTAGAGTGAATACCTATGTAGCTGTACTTCCATGTAAAACAATAAATATCACCATTTCTTTTGATAAATCTATGTTAATTTTATGTCTATTTTGATGTGCGTATGTATTTTCATTCGTTGTGATGGAGAGTAAATCAGTGGTGGTCTTCAGAAAGCTATCATCCTAGTATTTGCCTAGATTGAAATGAGAAAACTACAGATAACATTTCAGGGATGTTTGAGAATTCATTCAAGCCATGAGTACTTGTTACTTTGGCTAATGCTGTGCTCTGCTGAGGTACCCAGGTTAGTATTATACAAAAATGCTTGGATAAACAAACCAATATATTACTTCTTTTCTATTAAATGAATGAGGCCAATAACTAAAAATATGATCTTACATATCAAACAAATAATGTAGCAATGTTGTACAATCATGTTTGTGAAATTGTGCAATAACAAACGATAATAATGTTAATGGTTTTACATCCCAGTGACTATTAACAATACAGTATTTATAGAAGAGTATAAAAGCATTAATACACACACTATTTTATTGCCCTCTGCAATCGATGTTATGTAGAGTACCCATGCTGCAAAAGAGACAAACAGAAGAATACAGTACAACCATTTCAAAATTGAAATCCAAATTGTACGAAAAGCATTTTAGATTGATCAGCAGGTTCCCAGCGTTGATGGCATATAACCCTTTCATTGATTGGCTAAAGCAGTGGTTTTCTCACTGCTAAATGACCCTTCAGACCACTTTCTCAAAGTCTCATTTTTCTTGCAGTTGTTACACACACAGTCTTTTTGTTCATTTCTACTCTTTCTTATCATTGTGATTTATAGTTCTGCATGACTAACATGATTGTGGTTCTTTATCAATTTGATGAATTTATAAACCAATTTTCCCTGATCTTAAAATCACAGCCATTTGAAGAAATAAACATATTTTCACCTTTAGAGCTACAAAAACCCTGTAATCACTAACACATGCCCCATATGTAGACATCTGGAGCCTTGGGATCCAGAGAACAGGAAGGGTGGGGGAGTGGATTTGCTTGAGAAATTAGGCGATCTCTAAAGTAGCATTGCAGAAGGACAAGCACCTCCGCAGCGGTGTGGGCTGTGGCTCCATCTCGCTGCATCAATTGTCTTTGGAGCAGTAAGTAACTGGCATGCCAAAAATGACACAAATCCCATACATGAGGTAATAATGATGTCTCTTTAGACTATCTGGTCCACTGATTTTGGATTCTGTGCAACATCCTCAACAAAATAAGGGCCCAATATTCCATGACCGGATATGGCACACCAAATCGTGACCAGCACACTGTGTACTGGTTTCTGTATAACTATCAGATCATCAAACCCTAAAAAACGAGTTTTTTGTCCGTTGATGTAGCCATCTGAAAATGATATGTTGCAGAAAAAATCTGGATCCTCATACTTCGTGGACAACACTCGGCTGCAATACTGTATTCGGACTCATTCATCCCTTTCTGTTGAATGCTGAGCAACTTCTGGCATGCAAATCCGCCTAGCTTTTTAAGTATCCACCAAACAGACCTATCAACTCAAACTGATTTTCAACAATATTCATCATAGACTCCGCTTTGGGGTCTGTAACACCGGTTGGAGAAGTCATCCACGATTCTTGTCTGTGGTGATGTTTCTTGGGCGCCCTGTTATTCCTTTTCGTTGACGTAAGATTGATCCCATATGACGGAACTTGTCAACAACAGCTAATATTATTTTGTTATCTGGTGCCTCCTTATTAAATCACACCTTGTACTGTTCCTTAACATGAAGCAAACTCAGCTCATTCTGTTGCCCTACTCTGTATGACTGGAAATAATATTCCATGATTAACGCCTTCTCCTCTACTGTGAGAACCAGGATTGAAAAAATTAACATAACAATGAATTCACATTATGTCAAACCATTATATACAATAAATAAAAATTTTATTGCTAGGGAAACATGAACAGCAGATGAGCAATGTAATGTCCTTTGTTTTGCCACATTCTGTATAAATCATAGTGTTAAGGTACGATAATGAAATGATTGATGTTATCTGTGAATTTGTACGTGTTTGAATTGTAATTATTATTACTATTTGTATGTATGTTCGGTCCTCAGTCCTAAGGCTGGTTGGATCCACAACAGCTCCGCATCAGCTGTCATAGATGGCCTAGGCATCACTGAAGAGGCATACTAGGGAAATGAGGAGTGAGGTAGTTTCCCGTTGCTTTCCTCACCAAGCCAGAAGTTGCTATTACATATCAGTCTGTCAAGTCCACTGAAATGCATGCATCATCCGACTCTATGAGCAACATTTCCACACCATTCATAGCGGGGACTGGCTACATAAGTAATGGCATTACTAGCATTGCTCATACCTCAGTCACTTTCATATTGTCAAAGCCAAGGATAAGACTGAGACAGGTCAATGAAAGTAACAAAATTGCTCTAGCCTATACCAGAAGACATAGTGCACTGTAAACACTAGGTCCCACCAGCAAAGGCATATATTACTATTTACAGTGTAATATTTTATATTACATATTTTGTAAATTTTGAGTGATCTTCTGAGTGTCTGTATTATATATATTTGGAATTGTGCACAAATATGAAATTACAATTTATGTAATTCAGTCTTTACTGTAATCGACTATCGATGTGACTGCTTTGTTGCAAACAGTTATATAGTGTTTTCCACATAATACATACACGCACTCAATATTTGGCTTATGAAATTTCTTATTAGTACACAAGTTATGATGAAAGCCATGAATTGCGAGTCTTGTTAAAACAGATCTTAATGGTTGGTTTTCGTTTGTCTATCTCCTGTCAATCATTGCATCAGTAGTGTAGAAGTATTGAGGTATTTCTGCACGTTTTTTGTTTTCTTCTCTCAGTCACTTTAGTTGCAAGATTAGTAGCAGGTAGTGGTAGATTCAACCATAGATCTTCTGGATAGAGTGCTGCTTTTATATTTTCCAGTGTTGTTAAATCAGTTACAGATAGTTTTTCCCAAATCTATTCTACAGTATGCTGTATGTTAGTATTGGGGAGATTTTTACGTGGAATAGCATTAAGGCTGTTTGTAAAGACAATTTGGTAATGTTCTTAATAGTGTATATCCCTCTTATGGCAGCTGTAGCTCTCTCTCCTTTATGCGGAGTTGGAATGAATTATATGAAGTCTGTAGGGTAATGCCAAGATATTTATATGAATTTTCAGTCTGTCTGGCTCCATAGCTAAATGGTTAGTGTGCTGGCCTTTGGTCACAGGAGTCCTGACTTTGATTCCTGGCAGGGTTGGGAATTTTAACCATCATTGGTTAATTTATCTGGCTTAGAGGCTGGTTGTATGTATCATCTTCATCATAATTTCATTACCATCACAACGCGCAGGTCACCCACAGGAGTCATATCAAACGACCTGCATCTAGCGAGCCGAAAATGTCCTTGGACACTCCCGGCACTAAAAGCCATACGCAATTTCATTTACAGTATCAATCTCTTTTTTCCTAGGGTCACTTTGTTTTCTGCTGAGGCTTTTCCCCTTTTACGGAAGATCATGTACAATGTTTTGGTGAAATTGATGGTGAAGTCATTTACATCAGCCCAGAGATATAAAGCATTTAATGTTTCTTGTAGTTCATGCCTGTTTGCTGAGTCCAGAACCACATCATCTGCATACATATATAGCAATACTGATTTTGTTACCTCTAAAATCTTTATAATAAATCTGCAGTTGCAATATTGAACAATAAAGGATTCATTGGGTCTTCTTGTAAAACCCTATTTGTCTGGGTAATCTCTTGTGATCTAGTTACTCCATCCCTTATTTCCAAATTGTTGAAAGTCAAAATGTGTTTAACAGCTGATTTGATTTGATTTCCTCCTTTTGTCATGGCATCCAGTTTTTCTAAAAGTTTTGTTCTGTTGATTAGATCGAATGCTTTGGTGTAGTCAATGAAAACTGTGTGAAATTTTCCTTTTAGATGTCTTAGAGCTTGATCAATGTCATTTAGAAGATGGCCTATGGCTTGTAGTGTTGATCTTCGTTCTCTGAAACCAAACTGTTCATCAGAAATTAGTGGCTCTATTACCTTCATGAGTCTCTCAGTGAGTAATTTTCAGTAGATTTTAAAAATATTGTTTTCTAAAGCTATTCCTATTTTATGCAACCCACAATATCCATTCCATCCTGAAAACATCTGCCCTGCCGGTATGCTCAGACAACACAACCGGATATCTTGGTATTTACCGCCTCACCTGATGTCTTGTATTGGGTGAAGTACCTGTTTGTCTGGAATTCAAGATCCGCGTGAAATGATCCTCCCACCTCACCAGGTATTGTAACTGGCCTTCTTTTAAGAGCAATGAAGGGGTCCTTGCGGGCTTTCTCTGCCTCTAATAATGCTTCCTTTTCATTAAACTGCGACTTCTTATGCTTTAGAAGTTTCTTGTAAATCTTTCTCTTCCTTGCGTATTCTTCTAAGAGAACTTTACTAGAGTTGATATTAGCTAAATGCAAGGCGTCTAAGGTTTCTCTCAGGGATTGGTAGCATTCTGTATCGAACCAGGGTTTACTCTTCCTCCTCCTGATAAGCATGGTTGCAGCATTCAAAGTATCTCAAATGGTACTCATAACAAGGTTACTGTTATTTTCTGTCAATTATCTTTTTGTGACATCTACAGTAAAGCCTGTTTGTTGTTGATTAAGTCTGATATATTTAACCTTCTTAGGAGTCTGTGTGAGTCTGAGGCTGGTCGTTTATTGACATTACTTGCCATAAGGACGAAGCTGGTACATATTCATTGGTACACGTTTTGTCAGTGGGGCGTTTGCTGACCTCCATTCACCAAGTTGTTTTTTATGACATATACAGCGTGATTCAGCCGCCCCTTCCAATGTAATTTTATGCAACCCTCAATATTCATTCCGTCCTGAAAACATCTGCCCTTCTGGTATGCTCAGACAACACAACAGGATATCTTGGTATTTACTGCCTCACCATGATAGGATGTCATAATGTTATACTCGTATTAAACACTGGAAGACATGCATGTGCCTTCTAGATCATATTATGAACCCAACACACCGGCAAAACACTAAATTGATATTATGACCACAGTTAACCTAATATTTGCTGCAGGCTGCCTAGTGTGCCGTACGGAACCGTAGTGTAGTTGGTAAAAGCGTTGTGGACCGAGCTTGCATATCAGGTGAGAGGTTCGAGCCCGGGGCAAAGATTACAAATTTTTAAAATATTTGTTTAATATGTACCGGACGCAATGTAAGTTCAGTACCTGCTTCCGTGCAAATTGTGTGTGAATGAATGTGTCTGTGGCCCTAAGAAGGACCGATCAGTTAGTAGGCCGGACACATACAGACCAGAAATAACAGGAAGACAACTGTTCTGACAATGTTTTATTGCAGCAAATGCTCGATGTGATGACCGTTTTGGTTTATGCACATTCGGGCCCGGTGTCCAATAGATCGTCTTACGTGCTGAAGCATTCCAGGTGTAATTGTTCAGCTGGCGTCCATGATGTGTTACCGGAGCTGGTCGGAGTTTACCTGCGCTTGAGTGTAAACGACATTCCTCAAATATCCCCACAAGAAGAAGTCTAATGGCGTAAAATCCGGTGATCTGGCGGGCCAAGAAACAGGGCTTCCTCGTCCTATCCATTTCCCTGGCAGTTCCTCGTTCAGATGGTTATGAATGGGCAAAGTTGAATGTGGTGGAGCTCCATCCTGTTGCAACCACATCGTCAAACGATCGTGCAAGAGCACATCCTCCAACAGCAGTGGGAGTTTCTGACCCAGAAAGTGCACGTAGCATGGGCCCGTCTAATGGCTCTCAAAGAAATAAGGTCCAATTAGGCGATATCCCAAGATTCCACACCAAACATTCACTCTCCATCGTACTTGATGGGCCGCCTGTCGCACCCAGTGAGGATTAACGATCGTGCAAGAGCACATCCTCCAACAGCAGTGGGAGTTTCTGACCCAGAAAGTGCACGTAGCATGGGCCCGTCTAATGGCTCTCAAAGAAATAAGGTCCAATTAGGCGATATCCCAAGATTCCACACCAAACATTCACTCTCCATCGTACTTGATGGGCCGCCTGTCTCACCCAGTGAGGATTTTCCAGGCACCAATAGTGCATGTTGTGGTGATTGACGTTCCCATTATTGTGGAAGCGTGATTCGTCCGAGAACAAGATATGTGATACGAATGGTGCATCATTGTCCAGCATGCCTAATAGCTGCAACAGGACTCCATTCGAGCTTCGAAATACCGCCCATGGAGCTCTTGATGTAGCTCAAGATGGTATGGGTGAAATTTATGTTCATGCAGTATTCGCCAGACGGATGGCTGGCTGGTGTTACCTGTCATGCAGTTGCCCTTGTACTGATGTGTGGATTATTACGAGCTGCCTCCAGAATGACCTCTTCTGTTTCACCCGATGTAACAGGCCTATCGCAGACTGGTGGCTGGTTGGAAATCGCGCCTGTTGTCCTTACGCGCCTTTCAACGTGGCGGAATGTCGTAGCAGCCGGGTGTTGCAATACCGTTCTTGGTACAGACACAGTGCCTCGCACACATTTTGTCTTGCTTTCCCATAAATGAGGAGCATGTTAACGTATTCCTCTGTGGAAATCATGCAGAATGACAGCAGAGATTACAGTACATTCAGGCCCTAACTAGCGAAGTATACGCAGGGCACCAGATGAATAACAGCTCATTCTACTGTTTGAATGTGGCAAACGTTGGCCTGTGTTTATGTATTCACACATCATACCGATGTAAAAATATTTGAGCGACGCAGGATTCGAACCGCCACTGGCAAATTCCGTCCATTGCTAAGCGAACGCCTAAGCACATCCGCTATGCTACACTGCCTCAAACATGCTGGTAGTACAACGAGAGCAGAGTACATACGCCATCTGGTTCGGTGATTAAGGCATTAATTACTACACTTTTACCAAGTTTTATGTATCGATTCCCTTCTTCGATACACCAGGTCACGAGGCACGATGCATTAACATAGTTACATGGTAAAAGGACGTTGCTACATGATTTCAAGGTGTCATGTTTTGTGAACGGATGGTATAACATTTCGCTAGGGTTCAGAATCATGTGCAAAATGTGCTCACTGAACATTAGTACTATACAGTACGCCTGCAGGATAATAACACCCCTATAACCATGTGCACTTTAGTTGGGCCGCAGCAAACGATATTGGAAGGGGCTGCTGAATCACACTGTATATTATATCCTCTGTAGAGGACTAAGTCTATAGTATTTGTACTGTTGTAAGCAATATTGATTATTTCTTTTGCCTTGTTGATGAGAGTGTACTCTTCCTGTAGCATGATATCCAACATCATTGTTGTTTTGAAGTTACGCTTATCTAGTCTACAATTAAAGTCTTCTGCTGTGATGGCATTATTTTCAGTTTTGACTACTGAAAGGGCCCTTATTATCTGTTCTGCTGTGTCTTCGATGGAGGTTCCATATTTGATGTACATCCCAGTTATTGTTAAATCAGTAAGCTTCAAGATCATGTTTTCTTCCTTTACAATATCTTGAATTTTCCCTGCTGCATCATTGAATATAATGGAGACTCCTCCTACTGATCTTCCTAAGCCTTTATGCTTGGCATATGAGTGTATTGCGTAATAGCCTGATATCCCAAGCGGCTCCAATAAATATATTTCTGTTGCTGTGATAATGTCATTGTATAAGCATAAATCCTCAGGTGCATTACTGAGAATGCTTCTTAGTCCTTCTACGTTCCATAAAAGTAAATATATTTTCTTTTAAATTGTGTGAAGTGATCCTTTATGTATGATTCTGCTGGTGTTTATTCTATCGTCATAGCGAGTAGAAGGTAGAAGTGTGATCTCTCCCCTAGTTCACCGGTTCCTCCGCTAGGCCGCTCTTCCAGCAGTAAGTGAGCTTGAGCTTACAAGTCAGCATATGAATAAAAGACAATTATTGCTTGCAAAATATTATACTTTTGCTTACCATTCCAGAAGTCAATTGTCAGATAGTTTAGATAGCCTCCGTGTAGACTTGTGGTCTTAGAAGATTTCAGTTCCTTTCTCATCTGTCTTGTTACAAAATAAAATCGACTCTTCATATAATGCAATGCAAGTTTAGAGATAATGTCCACAACATGGTCATCGCAGCATCCTAATTCTTTCAAATTAATAGTTATACTGCGCAAACTGTCCAAACAATCGTAAAATATAACGCCCCATTGACTATGTTCACAGGAGAATTTTTGTTCCACTACACTTTCAACTTGCATGAACACATTATAACCTCCTTTTGAAGGATGGGTGAGGAAAGTGCTGTCAATGCTGAATCTATTTCATTTCTTTTATCACTCTCAGAAAAAGCATTGAAATGTAATTCGCGGTGAGGCCTGTGTGATTTGTTTCTTGAACCTTCCTCCATCTTCGGAGGCTGTCTTTTACAGGATGATTTTCGTTTGTTTAATTGTTTTGTGAGATATTCTGGCAAAATTGGGAAATATATGAGGGACAGTGCCAGTTTTCAGTTTCCATCTATCTCTAGGAATTTCTACCTGTTCGTCTTGTATTACAAATTAATCTGATTTAACAATAAATTCATCAGAAAAATGTGAATCGCACACATAACACTTATCAGAAAGCTTTTTGTCATTTCTGGGAATCGCCTTTTCTCATTTTGAAAATTTTACTTCATTTTTAGGTGGTTTGAAGAAGTGTTTACTTTTCGTAGTTTTGTAGCCGAACTTACAGCCTGGAACGAAGCAAGTAGGCATTTTTCCCTCGTCAGAATTTTTGTAAGTTTAATGAACTCAGCACTATATTTACACTGAATAAAAGAATACCATCACGAAATCACACGCTCTTCACTTTCACTTAAAAATAATGCATGACAATTAAGTTTTTGCCTTCACAGAACAACACTACCGAACATAACCGTATTATAGCTACAGATACCAACTGTCAGATAGCAACAGTGCTGCCCCTAGCATACGATTCATCACAGTCCCTATACTAGCCAACAGGGAACAACTTAAGAGCTCACACTTTCTCTTCCACTCGTTATGCTATCGTCGTAAGTACTGCCACTGAAGCAGGACTGCTGAGAAGTCACTTCTCCGAAAATTGAATCTTCGTACCTGGATTCCTTTTGGCCAAAACTGCGGTTTGTTCACTAGGTTTAACATCTCAAATGGAATTACTGTTCTAAAGGATTTTAAGTGACTTTTTGATTCTAGTTGCTCACATTCCTGGGTGTCAACGCCATTGTTTTTTAAAATGTTATGTCATCGGCTGTTGCTTTTCTGTGCAATTTTCCTATATAAAGCCAAGCCCTGCGAGGACCAGATTTCAGTATACTTGTTCCTATTGTTATTCCCTTTTTTATGAGGTTTCCTTTGTATATTGATCCATGGTTCTCCGTTTTCTCCCACATCTTGTTGTTCTATATTCACAATTCCATTTTGCCCAACTTGTTTGCTGAATGGTCAGCATACTGGCCTTCAGTTCAGAGGGTCCCGGGTTCGATTCCCGGCCAGGTCGGGGATTTTAACCTTCATTGGGTAATTCCAAAGGCCTGGGGGCTGGGTGTTCGTGCTGTCCCCAACATCCCTGCAACTCACACACCACACATAACACTATCCTCCACTACAATAATACGCAGTTACGTGCACATGGCAGATGCTGCCTACCCTCATCGGAGGGACTGCCTTACAAGGGCTGCACTCGGCTAGAAATAGCCACACAAAATTATTATTATTATTATTATTATTATTATTATTATTATTATTATTATTATTATTATTATTATTATTATTAATTCCATTTTGAACTCTCTGGGTGGAGACAAGGACGTGCTCAATTTCATTTCGAGCTTTCTGGGTGGAGACAGGAAAGCTTACATTTCCTTCCAAATCGATGTTTCTGTTGTTCTGAAAATGGTTTTGGTGCTGGTTTCTTTGCCACTTGATTATAATTTTGCTTAGTAGTTCTCGTACGTTGACTCACAGTTTCTGTTAAATCAGGTCCTCTGACACTTGTCTTTTAATTTTCCTATTTCATTTTTCATGGCATTACTTATTTCTTCCTTTATTTTCTCAGCCAAATTCTTCTCAAGAAATTTAAGTGTAGTTTCTATTTTCTGTGTAATTTCTTCTATATCTGTAGTCTTGGATTTATTCTTTTGCTATTGGCTTTACGTCGCACTGACACAGATATATCTTATGGCGATGATGGGACAGGAAAGAGCTAGGACTGGGAAGGAATCTGTATTTGTTGTTATAGTCCCTAATAAATGTGAGAGCTGCGGCAAGTATTTCTTCTGTAGGCTTTCCGTGAAGCAGGCTGACACATTTATGACATTTTGTGACCTTTGGATACATTGCGTAATATATATCCTGCTAGATAATAAATCAAACACTCCTTTACAAGACTGCGGCTATCACTGTTAATCAGATCTAAATTGTTCTCCCAGTCCGGTAAGAGATCATCCATCCGCACAGGAATTCACCTTCTAACAGAGAAAAACTGTCGCTCTTGGACAAAAAAAGGCGGGCCTATTATAAACCTACAACACTATTGATTTTAATGGTCAAACTACTATTAATCAATCAATATATTCAAAGTTAACACATCGTCATGTTAAAAAACCATAAATATCACTGCACTGGATGCTATATCTGTATACTAAAACACTATAGCACCAATTGACTCACTTATATTCAGCGAAGTTATGGTATCATATGTTACGTTATGTTATTCCAAAGAGCGACTGTATTGTAATTATGTTATGCTACATGAAAGGAAATATTTTAAGTTATTCTCTATAAATTTCATATATGTTGTACTACTCGTAAGTAATTTTTAGTAGTCATGTTTTGTTTCTCCTCCTCCTCCTTGATTTTGATCACCTAAGGACAGCATGAAATAATCTAGGCATTCATCTCAGTGCTTCTTTACTAGCTTTCAATAACTCTTCATCCTTTCACTTTGCTGTTTCTCCCTTTCTCCTATCAAGATGTTACTACCTTTCTCTTCTTCTCACCGGGCGAGTTGGCCGTGCACGTAGAAGCGCGCGGTTGTGAGCTTGCATCCGGGAGATAGTAGGTTCGAATCCCACTATCGGCAGCCCTGAAGATGGTTTTCCGTGGTTTCCCATTTTCACACCAGGTAAATGCTGGGGCTGTACCTTAATTAAGGCCACGGCCGCTTCCTTCCAATTCCTAGGCCTTTCCTATCCCATCGTCGCCATAAGACCTATCTGTGTCGGTGCGACGTAAAGCCCCTAGCAAAAAAAAAAAAATTTTCTTCTTCTTCTTTATTTCTCATCCTGCTTGAAACTCTTCAAGTTTTTTTTTTTAAATCATCCTTCTGAAAGTTGGTCTGTTGTATTACATCTTCTGTTAATCTAATCTCTGCAATATCTTTCTTTACTACCAGGCTAAGTGGCTCAGACGGACAGGACCCCTGACCCCGACTTCGCAGGTTCAATCCTGACTCAGTCCGGTGGTATTGAAGGTGCTCAAATATGTCAGCCTCGTGTGGTAGATTTACTGGCACATAAAAGAACTCTTGTGGGACTAAATTTCAGCACATCGGCATCTCCGAAAACTGTATTATCATCTATCTTTACCCCTTGGATCCACTGGTTGCCATCTTGCTGTTGCAAACATGGTTAAAAATTTGTTTTGTTAGTATGCTTTTCTTCATAAATAACTGTTTTAAATGGCAGTTTTCTAATGTATTTCCTTTTTTTATTCTTTTGTTAATAAGAAATTATCTACTTTGATATTGTACCATAAGCTGGGCCTCTCCACAAGTACCGCCATATCTCTGACAATGGTGTTATCTATTCAGAACTGACTGAACTATTTTATATCCTAGAAGTTGTACCTTCTGAGACCAGATGTCCATAGCTGCAATTTTCTAGTACTACCTTGTGTTGAGGGGCTATACAGTAACTAGTTATCAAGAATGTTTGTGTTTGAAAGTTTGGTAACCTAATAAACCTTCAGTTGTCTTTTTTTAATATTTTTGGGTTATCATCACTGTTATTAAGTTTATCTGCCTATCAAAAGCTTTGATATCAAAATCTGTTCCTCCACTCAAAAATTATATGACATAATTATTCTGGAAATATCTGTCAGTCCCCTTTAAAAGCTGCAAGATTTTTGAGCTAAGAGGTCTAACTGCAGTGACACTTTGAGTGTACAGCAAACTAAGGAAATCTCCCTTGGGAGATACTGAGGTGGTGGCTGATGTGAGGATCTATCGGCACAAGGTAAAGGCAGAATTATCATCTAATCACATGAAGAGTAACTCCATGTGAATAAAGGGAAGATTCCAGCATTCCCCAGTAGCATAACAGTTAGGTCGACCTGCTTTGATTTGAATTTTAATTTATTTGGCTTTCTCTTTCCATTTAAACTTAAAATGTAGGGTTTTCCTAGGCAGTCGTAGAAGTTAAAATTATTCACCCCTAATGGGGATTTTGTAAAATGCAAGGACACACGAGTGTGTACCCTCATCTCCCTTCTTGTAATTGATTTTGGGTGACTAGTTTTCCATTTTCAAAATTCTGCTACCTTATTTCCGACATAAGTTTTGCATTCCCTAGTCACCAAATAGAATGGCTTATCCTCTGTGTCATTGGGCCTTATGCCTTGTTAGGTTTTACTTTAAACTGAAATATTAGAGTGCTTTAAGTATTTTAGCCTCCATTGTTCACATTTTTGTTATTGGCCTTTCTGGTGTACTTTTTCTCTCGTGTTTTTTTCCTGTTCATGGCCATGTAGTATGGGCTTCAACCTCTGTAATCTTATTGGGTCTTTCGATCCTTCTTTGGGAGTGCCTCCCCCATTGGTAAGGGTGGCGAATGTATTAACTTATTAAAGCAGAGTGTATTTGCTGCTTCAAGTGTCTGTGGTGTCAGACAATGCCATGAATGTAATCTTCTGACCCAGTAGAGGGCATTTGTAAATGTAATTGTAAATTGAACCCCAGGGTTCGAGACCCATCCGACATAAATTTGTTATAGAAGCTACGGTTTCTTTCTCCGAACTGTACTGACTCTGTTTTCCCCAGTGATGTGCAGGATAGCCTATCGTTGTAATGTGTAAAATTATAAGACCTACAGGTCGGAAATCTCTGACTGACTTATTCGAGATGGGTGTGCTTCTCCCCATCATGTAAATTTTCTGAGATCATAAGCTCACCCGTTGTAAATTTCCAAGCTTCTAAGCTCCCTCAGTGAAATATTCCTCTTGTTAAACATTTGTTGTTGAATACTCAAATAATAAAAGAAAGACAATAAAATTTTCAGTAGATAGTGTTGACAAATTTTAAACTTCGCTTCATGCTTTGTCCAGCCATTCACCCCTCTGCTTCTTTCCCTCTCTGGACCACGGAAATCATGGTAACAGATATAATTCCTTGTGATCTTTATTTTTTCCATTTAATTGTTTGATTTTTTGTTGTTGGTATGCAGCTTGTTTTAATTTAATTTCACTGTTGTATTACAGAAAGCAGACTTTGCCACTTCCATATTTATTGTTAATAATAATAATAATAACAAAGCCTCCGTGGCTCAGACGGCAGTGCGTCGGCCTCTCACCGCTGTTCAAATCCCGGTTGCTCCATGTGAGATTTGTGCTGGACAAAGCGGAGGCGGGACAGGTTTTTCTCCGGGTACTCCCGTTTTAATAATAATGTTATTTGCTTTATGTCCCACTAATTACTTTTTTAAGGTCTTCAGAGACGCCGAGGTGCCGGAATTTAGTCCCGTAGGAGTTCTTTTACATGCCAGTAAATCTACTGACACGGGGCTGTCATATTTGAGCACCGTCAAATACCACCAGTCTGAGCCAGGATCGAACCTGCCAAGTTGGGGTTAGAAGACCAGCGCCTTAACCATCTGAGCCACTCAGTCCGGCTACTCCCGTTTTCCCTGTCATATTTCATTCCAGCAACACTTTCCATTATCATTTCAAAGCATCTATCAGTCATTAATAAATCACTTTGGGAGTGGCGATCTCATCGTACTAATAGCCTATATCTGCTCCATTCATTCCATTCCTGACCCGGTCAATGACTGGAAAACAGGTTGTAGGTTTTCATTTTCAATAATAATAATAATAATAATAATAATAATAATAATAATAATAATAATAATAATAATTTTTTTTTTTGCTATGGCAGTACTTGAATGCACACTGTGTTCTTGATAGTAAGTAATATAAGGGATAGCACTGGTGTCCACATTACAAAGGTGGATAATTTTGTTCCCTGAAGCAACTAAAGAAACACAGTTCCATGCTTCTATAGTTCATGTATTGCACCCATAAGGTGAATAGCCAAATGAATAAATTAATTAAATCATCAGTTTCAATATAGGGAAACTACAGAGAGCAAATTTAGTGGTGATATTTCACAAGTTCGCAACAAAGAGACCTCCCAGAGAGAAAATACATCCTCTCAACTTGCTTTAAATCACGTCCCAGGAAGATCCAAGAGTAATAAACAGCCTCTAATAAAATTAAGAAGCCAATAGCGGGACATCCTAGCAAAACTTTCCCATGAGAAAGGGGACATTGGAACGAAAGCTGCCACACCTTAAAGAGAGACAAAGAAAGCACTATTCCTTAAAAGACAATATGATAGCTGGCACCCCTTGAGAAATGGGTTGGGTCCTTCTTCAATCACGTCAGAACAGCTGTAGGCAGTTTTCGGCCAATCACAAAATTAGAAATTTTAACCACCCTGCCGAAGCAGAAATGTTATTTAGTCGTTTGCGATCTGGAGAAGGGAATTAAAGAAATACTGTGCTCTAGTTTTGGACTAATTTATAAGGAATTTTCTGTGAAGTTAAGTATAAGTTATTCTATAATTAATGAATTATCAGCAATTACATCGTAAGTTTGTGAAGAAGGGATTCGTCCGCAAGATTGAGCCGTATGGCGCAAAACGGTCAAAATTCACCAGTGTAAATAATTCCAGTGACGCTTGATAAATTGTGTGAAAGTGAATGATCGATTGTTATAATCTTGTGAAACATTGAGACCGCATCGATTTTAGAAGTAACAAGATATAATTCAGTAATTAATTAACCTACAGACGCTTATAAAATCAACGTGAGGTTATATCACTACGTCACCCCCTCTCCAAGAGTTACTTCAGAGGCATCGTTTCCGAAGTCAAGATTGTGTCTAGCGTAGCGAGCCATCCGCGGAATGCGAACCAGCGAAGTATATTTTAAAACACCAGAGTGGGTTTGGTGGTTGCGAATATTTGGTGAGTTGTAAGATAATCTGAGTGTTATAGAACTGTTCAGATGTTACGAACAACTAGGTGTTGAACTGTCCAAGTATTTAGAACTGTCAGAATGTTTTTGAACGATCAGTATTACTTTCTCATCAGTCGACATTCAGTCTTTAAATTAATGGCAACACTTAGATGAACTTTGCAAAGTCAAGGGAGATAATGGTGGAACATTTACATTTGCATCAGACCGTGATCTGGGACGCAGTTGGGATAATGTATTTATCAGCGGGAGTTGCAGATTTATAAGTATTCATTTACAGTATACGAGAGCTCAGGTGAAACTCACCAACTCACAAGGACTAAATGTGCAGGGAGTTTTACAATCAGTAAAGCTGCCAAGGTAATCTGGCGTTTGATGATGTTTCAATAAAGACAACAGCAGTTTCGAGAGTGGAGGAATGAGCCCAGCTTACCAGTTGTACAGTTACAAGGCTAGCTTCCTGACAGCCAACTGCAGATAAAAGGGAGACAGGCAGGCAAGATCGAATTCCTATAGTTCAGCAGCGTAAGATGAATGACCACTAATCTCTTAAACAAACAATGGCTAGAACTTTGGAACGGGGAGCAGGTGTTTGACCAGCTGACTGGGAGGCTAATTTCATGCAGCGAGTTCCTGTCATTCTGAATACAAACGGGAATCCAACATTAAGTATGTAAAATTTGTTTATATTGTATGAATTGTTTCTTAATTTAAGCTAGAAGAATGCATGTGTATTAACCAACTTGTGTTTGCTCCGTATAATTATAATGGATCTAATTTGTGTGTGTGACATATTTTATAAGTTAACCACTATGTCCATCATGGAGAAAATCACTATGAAGCGGAGGCTGGAGGAATACAGATAACGGCAGACACCAGGTAAAGAACATGTTGTATTTATTCTTGTTGTAATTAAAATGACGTAAACAATGCGTTGTCCGATTAGGTTAAGATGATATCGTTTAATCATAGGAGTTAATTTGCATACCTAATACTGATAATAATCGTGAAACAATTGCTATAATAATCATATCCCACTGTTGATATTGGAGCAATCAGATTTAACGATCGAAATGTGAATGTTCTGAGCTCGAGTAATGAATGATAATAATAACAGGATTCTGTTTGCGTCAGTGTAAACTTTCAGTGAGTGTTTATAAATTTTGGTGTCTTAACGCATACTTTCTGTGAAATATAATAAATGTCTTATGTTTGAAAGAGCACTATGATAAAATGAAATAATAATAATAATAATAAAGGAGAAGGAAGTAAAAGTCAATCTTAAGCCGTTAAATGATACAAGTCTTTATAATAAATAATTGACCACAAGATTAAGTCCATAATTATTGCTGATCGATTGGAGATAATAATAATAATAAATTTATTTTGTTTGAAAGGCACTTTAAATTCAGCTGAGGTAGCATATTTCATAAAGCAATAATGTATCTACGATGTTGGAATACATAATAATAATAATAATAATAATAATAATAATTGTACCGGGTGGTACACCTCCACGCCGCTAATTCAAACTTTGCACCAGTTGAAACGCCTCTACTGGAGGAAGCCTGAACTTTAACTACCGGGTTAATTCTCAAGTTTCTCAGAAGATGTCCCTACTAGTAAATTTTGAAGCGTTCTGAACTGTGTCGTTTTCGATGCATTTTTGTTTTCTCTGTAGCAAGAAGTGCGAATATTCTCTTCTAGATGGCACCTCTTATTAACTACAATTGTGCACTCTAGTGCAAAGTGTAGGAATCTTTTTTTTTTGAAGAAATTTAGTATTTATAAGTTTGTTCTTTATTAAATTTCTTTCTGCCATTGCTTAAGTTGGCAACGTTAACCCTTTCTATCCGCCAGTTTTGAAATTGGCCAATCATAAATTTCTGTAATTAATTTTCCACCAATCCTGGTTTTCTTCTTCAGTTTTGACATGTAATCTTTTGGCCGTCCAATAAAAAGCTTGTGGGCGGGTGTTCTTATTCTTGAAAGGTCTCGAATGTTCCACGAGGGTATATAAACTGCTGATTTTCGGGTCTCCGGACCACTTCAGTAACATCTCTCTTAGTGCAATTATGTAGCAGGGGGCGGGAAGCGCCTCTTTCTTCGGGCAGCAGTTCATCAGTAAGGTAATGGCCTTTTAATAACTTCATTTCTTGGTAGCTCAGCAGTTTAACTCTCGGGGCAGGTTCGAAACCTTTATCATGTAACCTTCCTAAAATGTAAAATACACTTGGTCTAAATTCTTTCTTTTAACTACAAATTGGGATAGAGAGTGCCTAACCCTCTCGAGCTCCCTTTCATATTGTTTTTGAGGTGACTACGTTTTCTCAACCATTTTTCTTCGTTTCGTAATGTAATAAGTTTTCCTATCGTGTCACCTCTTTAGTATGGGATTAGCCCTTGCATATGCGGCCTAGTGCCAAATTGGTCTTAATAAAGTATATTCGGAGTGCCAGTTACGCCTCCACTCAAGTTTGTATTTTGGGGCCTTGTAATTTTCCTGTTTATTTACTAAATCGGCCTCAGTAGGTTGGGTATTTTTACCCCTGTGTTTATGTCCTTGGAGGACAGCTTGAAGGTGGAATTTGGTGTGGCCTTTGATAGGCTGGAACTTTGAGAGCGGGTTGCTCTTCCAAAAAAAATTTGTTTCTGTGTGCCTCAAGGAGGCTTTCACTATGTAATTGGGAGCAAGTGCTCTTGAGCATGATTGGGGTCTTCTGCCCCTTTGTTGAATCTTGTATATGGGTAAAGTTGGGCTTATAGCTCAAGGATTGTAAGTCTGGGTCTCGAAGCCCAAATCCTGTAACTTCGGTAATTGTACATTCTTGATTTATTGCTATGCTACCGAGTACCTGTTATATTTGTTATTTCTTGATTTTGAAAAGAAAATATAACCGTGTTAAATTTTAAATTAACTTTAATTTCGTTAGTTGAGACCTGTTCATCCCAGCACCTTCTTTCACCTCTAACTACCACGGATAACTCCGTAATAATAATAATAATAATAATAATAATAATAATAATAATAATAATAATAATAATAATAATAATAATAATAATAATAATACTGTATTTTGTGGATAATAATATTAATAATCCAAATTTCAAAGGTAAATGGATAGATTTCATGATTTTGATGTAAAATGGAGTTAGAGAGCTTAAGTCTATTGGTAGGCAGTCATGTTTTAAATAGAGAATAATATTACATGTTGAAATAGGAGTCCATTACTGACTTGCAGAGATAGAAATGTTGAAATGTATTTTGATATAGAGGTCCAAAATGAAAGATGGAAAAGGTGACTATGAGTATGAAATAGCATCCCTGAATATAATTAAGAAGTAATAGAATAGAGTCTAGAGGACCACGTCGCGTATATTAAATGAATGTCATCTTATGGTTAAGAGGACGACAAAGTGAATCTGTGAAGTTATTTAGCTCATGTGAATTAGAGCAAGGCTGCATTGAAATAATGAGAGAAATGATGTATTAGCTCAAATGAAGGGAGCTCAAATCTACATTGAAATATATATGAGAAGCAGAGGCTGGATGTGCCAGTAAATCAAGTTATTAGCTCAGGTGAATTGGAGCTCAGGTCTACGCTGATAAAGATAATTTAGGAAAGTGTTGAATATACAAAATATAGAACAGGGATGATGAGATACTCAGAGATACTCCAATGAAGGGAGGTTGCCCTGAGATAAAACACGAAGCTGTTGAACGAGTTAGCAATGATATAGTAGTTATTTTGTGATTGTTGAGGAGATGAATTAATTTCTAGACTGAAGTTTTGTGTTATGGATTATGAGTAAAAGGAATTATTTTGATTGATTGCCACCAATAGCACCTCAGCATCTGTAAAAGGTAATAATAAAATTATAACCGTGTGAGTTTAAATAATCGTTGACTTAATTTGTTTTGATGTAGCGAGAGGACTTGTATAATACTTCTGTAATAATAACTCAATTAATTAACCATGGTTAAAACCAGTTTGCGTAGAAGGTACGCGGATATCAGATCATTTCATTGAATTCATTATAGGCGTAGTTTAGGTTTGTTTGTGTTTCTTACTTTCCTTTGTTTTTATTGAACACTATGTTGACAGTGTTATGTAATATTTGTAAATATAAATTTCAAGCAGGATTGTTTATAGTTGTAGAGTTACAAGAACAGCCCGTTGCTCTCCGTCTATAAATCGCATCCGTAATTACCTTTTTTGAAGAAAATGACCCGTCTCCTAACCAAATTAAACGTGTGCAAGCAAGGTTATTTCATTTTTCTAATAGAGTTAACGATCTATTGTCTCTGAAGTTGAATGACATTCAAAGGAAGGAAGCTAGTGTGGTTCTTGAAAATCTTTCTGAATTGTCCAGTAAGGTTACCCAATTGTTAACTGGGGAAGTTCCTCCCAAAACTGATCAACCCACTACGGTGAACGTAGGTAGCGAGGAAGAGTCTCCTAAGGGAGAAGGCAATAGGAAAACCGTTGGAGCTCAACAAATCTCTGCCCCTTTGGACAACGAGTCTGAACGCCGTACCTCGTTGAATAACGCACGTTCTGAATTAGCTTCCTCGCCACTTAAACCTCTACCTACTATGTCACCAGGGTTCAGTAGTTTGCCTCATCCATTAGCCATGCTGCTTAGAGGTATTTCGAAGTTTTCTGTAACTCTACCAGTGAAGTAATTTCATTCTTAAGGTTTTTAGTTGAATTTCAGGGTCATGCCCTCGTTTTTTCTCTTTCTCCGTGTCAGATTTTGCAGATAATCTACCCTTATTCCGTGGGTGTCCTCTCAGACAAATTAGTAAGAGCCATTGCCGAACAATCATCTATTGAAGACTTCCACGCCCACTTGCTAGCTAACTTCATTCCGGCTAGGGCAAGGTCCTCACTTATTCAGAAGTACTATTATCGTGTACAGCGGTTGGATGAAAACTTGGCAGATTTCATCCAAGATATTAAGTTCTATACTAGGGTATTTGCTCTTCATTTTCCCGAAGACCAAATCGTTCATGCTATTGTGGAAGGTATTTCACCATCCTATAGGTCATATTTGTGTTTCGCGGCGTGCCCGCAAACCTTCTCTGAACTTGAAGCATTGGCTGTGTCAGCCGAAGGGGTTAGGTATGCGGACACATTACGTGTTGCCAGGGAGCCCCCTCCGCCATCAAGTAACTTTCGGCCTACACCTCGCCGAACCATCACTGTCCGTAAATGTTATGCTTGTGGGTCCCCTGACCATCTTCGGAACAAGTGTCCATCAATTAAATCTAGTGGAACAAGGAATGGAACAGGGTCATCGCAAGGGTGCTTTAAATGCGGCGCGTTTTATCATATTGCCAAGAACTGCCCTAATGCTAGCAGCACCCCCTCCTGGTCGACTTCTGGTGTAACTTTCACCAATGCCAATAATAATAAGTGACTAGTGGCGTCGGCTGAGTCGGCGAACCCTTCTTCTCGAGGCTCATCCCTAAGTAAACATATTAAAATTTCTGGGAAAACTCAGGCGTCAAATTTATCTTTTGAAGCTCCCAAAGAATGTCTTAGGATTGCGGCGGATACCCCCGCACCTGTGCCTTTTCTTAAAATTGAATTAAATAATGAGCCTATAACAGCTCTATTAGATTCAGGCAGTGTTTGTTCTATTATTTCGGCTGAATGGTATTCGAAATTGAAATCCGTTTGTAAATTTCCTAACTATTGTTCGTCTTCGGTTCAATATGTTTCGGCTAATTCATCTCCATTAGAAATTTTAGGCTCCTTAAATGCCAAAATTCGTATTTCTAAATTTACTTGGAAAGTTAAACTGTTTGTGGCTAAGCATTTGTCTTGCCCCATTATATTGGGAGCCGACTTCATGTCCCATACTGGTCTTGTGCTCGATCTTCAGAGTAGGTCGTGCACATTCAAATTTGCTTCTATTAGTAAAATCCCTTTGTTAAAGTGTAGTTCCGTATCATGTTCATCTATTTCGCCTACCCAGGATAAGATGTTGTTAGATCTTAGACATCTACCTGAGGAGCAGGCTGATAGTATTCGTAAGTTGTGTCAGTCGTTTCCAGAGGTGTTCTCTGATACTCTTGGTGTTACTGACCTTATTGAATACAAAATTGAGGTCACGGATTCGATTCCTGTCCGTTTTCCACCTTATAGGCTATCTCCACCTAAAATGAAGGCATTGAAAGAAATCATCGATCATATGTTAAAGGATGGTATTATTCGGCCCTCTAAGTCAGCGTATTCTTCGCCTATTTTTCTAGTCGCGAAACTACAAGGTGGCTTCAGGCCTGTCATTGATTATAGGGCTCTCAATCGGAAGGTGGTGTTACAATCTGTGCCCCTTCCTGACCTTCATTCTTGTTTTTCATGGTTTCGTAAAGCTAAATTCTTTACCATCTTGGACCTGAATCAGGCCTATAATCAAATTCCCCTGGCTGAAGAGTCTAAACATCTTACAGCGTTTGCCATGGATTGGAATTTGTATGAATACAACCGCGTGCCTTTCGGGCTCCCCACGGGAGCAGCTGTGCTTACGAGGCTACTAGATAGGGTCTTTTCCGACATCAAATTTGAGTACTTGTACCACTATCTTGATGATGTCGTCATATTTTCGGAGACTTTTGAAGAACATGTAGATCATCTAAAGGAAGTTCTCAATCGCCTTCGTAAGGCTGGGCTAACTGTGAAGTTGTCCAAGGTAGCTTTCGCTAAACCTTCCATGTCATTCCTAGGGCATATTGTCTCGCCCGATGGTGTTGCAGTCGATCACTCTAGAACACAGGCCATCCGTGATTTCAAGCCTCCCAAGGACATCAAAGGTATTGCCAGATTCATTGGTATGGTGAATTTCTTTAGGAAATTTATTCCTAACTTCGCTAATAGAGCGGCGCCCTTGAACCTTCTTCATAGGAAAGGCATCAAATTCGAGTGGGGACCTTCTCAACAAGCCGCTTTTGAAGATCTCAAATTAGCTCTGTGTAATGCCCCTGTTCTGGCCATGCCCGATTTCTCCAAGAAATTCATCGTCCAAACCGATGCGTCGTCGGCGTCGGTAGCTGCAGTCCTTCTTCAAGAGACTGAACTAGGGAGGCGACCCATCGCCTACGCCTCTAGGACTCTATCGGCTCAAGAAGCCAAGTATTCCATCTATGAGCTCGAAGGTTTGGCAGTCTTATTTGCCTTAGAAAAGTTCCGTCTCTATCTGGAACATGTCAAATTCGACCTGGAGACTGATAATCAAGCCTTAAGCTGGGTAGGCCACGTCGTACTGGTCGTATAGCCCAGTGGGCCATCCGAATTTCTGCCTTCCAATTTGACGTTAGGCATATCAGAGGTACTGAAAATGTTGTCGCAGACGGACTCAGCCGTATGTTTTCCAATGACGTCGAGACCCACAAACTGGTCGATAGTTCATCACCTCCCGAGTCCATGCTATCTGAGGTTAATGCCATCTTAACAGATGCTCCCATGCTCTTTAGGGATATTGAAAAATATCAACGTGAAGATCCAGTGCTGGCTCCCATTATGGAAACCCTTTCTTCTGGGGAACATGTTGTCCCTTATGTATTGAGGAATGGTGTTTTATGTTGCCCTTCGAGGCATGATAAGATGATGAAAGTTGTAGTTCCAGCTGTTCTTGTACCAATGATCTTCAAGTACTATGATGAGACCCCATTAGGGGGGCATTTAGGCATCTTTAAAACCCGTGAAAAGATCCGTGAAATGTTTATCTGGAAGGGTATGGACGGTGAAATTCGTGAACTAGTAAAGGCTTGTAAATCTTGCTTGCTTAGTAAACCCACCATATCTACCAAGATAGGCCTTTTGTCCTCTCCCCAAGCGTCGCGCCCAATGGAACGCCTGTATATTGATTACGTAGGACCCTTCCTCCAATCAAAGGGCAATGCCAACAAGTTCATCCTTGTATGTGTAGATGGTTTTACAAGATTTTCTTGGTTATTCCCGACTAAG
Source organism: Anabrus simplex (assembly GCF_040414725.1). Taxonomy (NCBI): domain Eukaryota; kingdom Metazoa; phylum Arthropoda; class Insecta; order Orthoptera; family Tettigoniidae; genus Anabrus; species Anabrus simplex. The sequence continues at coordinate 247,946,023 of NC_090267.1, read as the reverse complement.
CTGGCTACCGCTCAGTCCACCATTACTTGTTTAAATTTATCTTTGCTTCTTTTGGTCCGTGTCAGTATATTGTGTCTGACAATGCTAAGGCTTTCACATCCAATCTATTTCGTAAATTCTGTTTTGATCTGTCCAGATCTCGTGTGACTACTTCTGCTTATTATCCCCAACCATCTCTTGCCGAAAGAGTTAATCGTAATCTCAGGTCGGCTCTTATTGCTTATCATCATGAAGACCATTCCAGGTGGGACACGTCCCTGCATTGGTTAGCTTTCGCTCTGAATTCGGCTGTTCATGAATCACATAGATTTACTCCAGCTTCGTTGATGTTCAAGTTTGTTCCCAACACGCCGCTCTCCAACCTTTAGTCTTTGAGTGATATTCTACCTGAGACAATAGATCCAGATAATATTAAATATCTTTGGAAGAAGGCTAAAGCCAATCTTAAAGTGTCTCATGAAAAGGTTAGGGAAAGATATGATCGTGGACGGAGACCCACCAATTTGAAGGTAGGTGACCAGGTGATGGTCAAAAATTTTGTTCCCGCGGGCAAGCTTACCCCCAGATTTCATGGGCCGTGTATTATTCTCGATTTCCTTACACCCGTTACCTTATTGCTAAGCAATCCAGCCACCGAGAGGATATTTAGGGTTCACCTGTCGCAGGTGAAACCTGTGTAGCTTCCGCGCTAACGTAGCTGATTTTATATTTACTTTAACATTTTTGAAAGAATTCGGAAGGTTATATATTTTTTTGGTTGCATTTTGAGGCCTTCTGCCCTTGGAGTCAGGTTCTTTGTATTTAAGCATTTATTGTACACCTTCCCCGACCAGTTAAACTGCCATCCTGTCCTTGCCATGGCCATTACCATGCTCCCGTCTCCTGCTCACATAAAACTGTGGCTAATTGGAATGAAATAAATATCTCCACGCCGCTGGTCCCTCAACTTCACCACAAAGTTTGTACCCTAAAATCATTTTGGTCCAACAAATTCTGCCACCGAGATCTTAATGTTTCAGTGCCCCCGCAGCAGTGCGGCGCCGTACCGCCACTGAGGTGGGGTATGGGCCCGCCCCTCTCCAGTGAGGCCAACCAGTGTACGGCGAGCCGGAGTCCTCCTCCCGGCCAAGGCTGATGTGCGGCGCACAACCTGCAACTTGCCCGCGACCTGTATGTTCGCTGCGGGCGCGGCGTGCTTCAACTCCACTACTCCTCTCATAGTGCGGGCAAGCGGTATCTCAGGGTACTTGAGGGGTCCGAGCGGCCTCCTCTGGACACAAGCAGCGGCGGCTGGTCTGGCCGTCAAACTTAATCAACATTGAATGTACTTAATCAGCTACATGGAAATTTCATACCTACAATTACTACATTTTTGGATTCAACTGCAATATTTGGTGGACTTAGGAAATTTTTCTTCACTTTCAAGAATTAAAAGTTTTTCCTTCTGAAGTCAACTTCTACAAGCATAAAGACATTACTTCAAAAGTTACTACAAAGAACTTTGAACCTGGATCCAATCATTTAAGAAATTTTTTTTTCTCTTCTGCAATTAATGTCTAAATCAACGTCATAACTTGGACTTTGTTTTCAAACAATTTGATGTTCTTATGTGTCACCCCTTGGAAGGACTTTTGGGGGGGGGAGGTCTGTACCGGGTGGTACACCTCTACGCCGCTAATTCAAACTTTGCGCCAGTTGAAACTCCTGTACTGGAGCAAGCCTGAACTTTAACTACCGGGTTAATTCTCAAGTTTCTCAGAAGATGTCCCTACTAGTAAATTTTGAAGCATTCTGAACTGCTCCGTTTTCGATGCATTTTTGTTTTCTCTGTAGCAAGAAGTGCGAACATTCTCTTCTAGATGGCACCTCTTATGAACTACAATTGTGCACTCTAGTGCGAAGTGTAGGAACCTTTTTTTTTGAAGAAATTTAGTATTTATAAGTTTGTTCTTTATTAAATTTCTTTCTGCCATTGCTTAAGTTGGCAACGTTAACCCTTTCTTTCCGCCAGTTTTGAAATTGGCCAATCATAAATTTCTGTAATTAATTTTCCACCAATCCTGGTTTTCTTCTTCAGTTTTGACATGTAATCTTTTGGCCGTCCAATAAAAAGCTTGTGGGCGGGTGCTCTTATTCTTGAAAGGTCTCGAATGTTCCACGAGGGTATATAAACTGCTGATTTTCGGGTCTCCGGGCCACTTCAGTAACATCTCTCTTAGTGCAATTATGTAGCAGGGGGCGGGAAGCGCCTCTTTCTTCGGGCAGCAGTTCATCAGTAAGGTAATGGCCTCTTAATAACTTCATTTCTTGGTAGCTCAGCAGTTTAACTCTCGGGGCAGGTTCGAAACCTTTATCATGTAACCTTCCTAAAATGTAAAATACACTTGGTCTAAATTCTTTCTTTTAACTACAAATTGGGATAGAGAGTGCCTAACCCTCTCGAGCTCCCTTTCATATTGTTTTTGAGGTGACTATGTTTTCTCAACCAATTTTCTTCGTTTTGTAATGTAATAAGTTTTCCTATCGTGTCACCTCTTTAGTATGGGATTAGCCCTTCCATATGCGGCCTAGTGCCAAATTGGTCTTAATAAAGTATATTCGGAGTGCCAGTTACGCCTCCACTCAAGTTTGTATTTTGGGGCCTTGTAATTTTCCTGTTTATTTACTAAATCGGCCTCAGTAGGTTGGGTATTTTTACCCCTGTGTTTATGTCCTTGGAGGACAGCTTGAAGGTGGAATTTGGTGTGGCCTTTGATAGGCTGGAACTTTGAGAGCGGGTTGCTCTTCCAAAAAAAATTTGTTTCTGTGTGCCTCAAGGAGGCTTTCACTATGTAATTGGGAGCAAGTGCTCTTGAGCATGATTGGGGTCTTCTGCCCCTTTGTTGAATCTTGTATATGGGTAAAGTTGGGCTTATAGCTCAAGGATTGTAAGTCTGGGTCTCGAAGCCCAAATCCTGTAACTTCGGTAATTGTACATTCTTGATTTATTGCTATGCTACCGAGTACCTGTTATATTTGTTATTTCTTGATTTTGAAAAGAAAATATAACCGTGTTAAATTTTAAATTAACTTTAATTTCGTTAGTTGAGACCTGTTCATCCCAGCACCTTCTTTCACCTCTAACTACCACGGATAACTCCGTAATAATAATAATAATAATAATAATAATAATAATAATAATAATAATAATAATAATAATACTGTATTTTGTGGATAATAATATTAATAATCCAAATTTCAAAGGTAAATGGATAGATTTCATGATTTTGATGTAAAATGGAGTTAGAGAGCTTAAGTCTATTGGTAGGCAGTCATGTTTTAAATAGAGAATAATATTACATGTTGAAATAGGAGTCCATTACTGACTTGCAGAGATAGAAATGTTGAAATGTATTTTGATATAGAGGTCCAAAATGAAAGATGGAAAAGGTGACTATGAGTATGAAATAGCATCCCTGAATATAATTAAGAAGTAATAGAATAGAGTCTAGAGGACCACGTCGCGTATATTAAATGAATGTCATCTTATGGTTAAGAGGACGACAAAGTGAATCTGTGAAGTTATTTAGCTCATGTGAATTAGAGCAAGGCTGCATTGAAATAATGAGAGAAATGATGTATTAGCTCAAATGAAGGGAGCTCAAATCTACATTGAAATATATATGAGAAGCAGAGGCTGGATGTGCCAGTAAATCAAGTTATTAGCTCAGGTGAATTGGAGCTCAGGTCTACGCTGATAAAGATAATTTAGGAAAGTGTTGAATATACAAAATATAGAACAGGGATGATGAGATACTCAGAGATACTCCAATGAAGGGAGGTTGCCCTGAGATAAAACACGAAGCTGTTGAACGAGTTAGCAATGATATAGTAGTTATTTTGTGATTGTTGAGGAGATGAATTAATTTCTAGACTGAAGTTTTGTGTTATGGATTATGAGTAAAAGGAATTATTTTGATTGATTGCCACCAATAGCACCTCAGCATCTGTAAAAGGTAATAATAAAATTATAACCGTGTGAGTTTAAATAATCGTTGACTTAATTTGTTTTGATGTAGCGAGAGGACTTGTATAATACTTCTGTAATAATAACTCAATTAATTAACCATGGTTAAAACCAGTTTGCGTAGAAGGTACGCGGATATCAGATCATTTCATTGAATTCATTATAGGCGTAGTTTAGGTTTGTTTGTGTTTCTTACTTTCCTTTGTTTTTATTGAACACTATGTTGACAGTGTTATGTAATATTTGTAAATATAAATTTCAAGCAGGATTGTTTATAGTTGTAGAGTTACAAGAACAGCCCGTTGCTCTCCGTCTATAAATCGCAGCATATTCTTTACACTACTAAAGGCACCGCAAAAATAAACAAGGTCACAACTACAGTTTATGTAAATTAGGCTTGAATCATTCAAATGAACTGACCTTGGATTGTATGAAAGTGTAAAATAATGCCGCAAATTTTCATTTAAGAAGGTGGAACCTGCCGCCAGTAACAATGCAATGTGTTGGATATGAATTAAGTAGGTTGAAGGTAACAAGCGGTAATGAATCTTAGGTGTAGCAGGCAAGTTCATTTGACTATGGCAGAACAGAGGTATTTTCTTGTTATTTGTAATATTTTGTCCAGTAACTATCACAGTGAACAAACTTAGATTGTATTATGGCTGATCAATTAATTTGTGACGTGTATTTGACTTAAGAGTAAAGGCAGCCATGATAGGCAACTTTCAGCCACTTGGAGATAATAGTGTATCAAGGTTTATAACAATGATAAGAGAAGTAAGGTCTCACCTAGAGAACAATGTGTTCATGGTATAATTTGGTTTTAACATTAATTTGAAGGTAACATTTGAGTTATTTGACCAGGTTGGAGGTCATGATTTGAGAGTGTGAAGTTCTGTACTATTTGTGTTGTGGCAGCTAAATATTAATTATTTTGATTGGTTAATTATTTAACTTGAGATGATTTTCAATCATGTGGTAATTTCAATTTGGGACTTGAGTTTATGATGTTGTGAATCTAGCCTAGATTGCTAGAAGGTTTGGAAGAGGACTTTATGGCATTAGCATCCTTTTGACGAGTATGAGTTAATCCATTTGTTTTGTTATTTAATTTGGAATTAATCTATTTGGTTGGTTGTTTAATGTAAGTGAATCCAGTTTTTTAGTTAATCCCATTTAATCCAATTCTTTTTGTTAATTAATTTCATTTAATCCAGTTTATTGCAATTAAATTTAAATTTTTGCATAATTCCTTTTGCTTTCGTTAATAACTTCTATTCATTTAATATGAATCAGTCTTGGGTAACATTATTTTGTAGCTAGCTTGACCCCTAGTTACTTCTTTCCACCCCCAATATCAGCCCTAGTACAAGGAAACAATGGACGCACCACGCCTGAGGTAAGAATCTAAGTATGTGGTGAGTATTTTTTAATTTTTCAGCAGCAGCCGAGGCAAGAGTCTACAAGAGGATCACCACCACACATGCCTTGAAAAGGGCGAACATAAGATTGTTTTGCTCTGATGGAAATCTATTACTCTCTTATCAAGATAAAATAGCTCAAAACTGTCATTTTAAAATGTGCTTATTTATTTAGGTAATTAAACATAACCAACTGCATAATGATGTATCTCAATTGATTAAAATGCTGATCTCATGAAAATTAGTAGGTATACTGAAATAAATGACCAGTAGTATATTAAAATTTCAAGTTATTTGACTGATTTTGAAATGAATAATAAAGTAAAGAGGCCTGACCACAAGATCTTTTGTGTGATCCTGAAGCTCCGTCTTCACATCACCAGGCTGAATAGATGTTACTTTTATACCAGAATCCACCACTTCCTCTCTTAATGCTCGGGCCATGGCTTCAAGGAAGAACTTTGTTCCAGAATACACAGCTAAACCAGCATATGCCTGCAATAATGAGCAAATATTGTTATTATGAGAAATTATGTTTTAAAAGTCAGAGAAAATTCAACAAAGTAATGTTATCACTTGAAATTATGTTTTAAAAATATTCTGAGAAAATTCAAAAGTTTTTTGAGTTTTGGATAGTCACTCAAGATGTCAGCAGTCAAGTTGGTAAACTAGATAAACTGGTGGTTTGCATAAAGATGTTTTCTATTTGGGTACTGGGATACTGAATAGAAGAAAAAGAGGAACATTTCATTTTGTGCTAGTAAAGGTCATTCTTCAATGTTTCTATCATGAACATACCATCTAGAAAAAAATTGTTCCTGTTTCGTTCTTAACTTACTACATAATGAATAATTTAGTTACTGCTTGTTTTTAGAAGTATTGTCCTAAATGGCATGTGATCTGATTTTAAATTATTGGCTGGAGAAAAGTTAAAAAAAAAATAGCCTCTTCAACTTGTTTTGGAAAGTTAGGACACATCTCACACTTGAAGTTGATGGCCTTCCTGACATGACTTTACCAGAGAAGTCATTCATAATGAAGTCTAGTGACCGAGTAAAAACTAACCGGACTGTTTCCTCATTATTTCCTTATTACAAGGTACTGTACATGATGCAACTGTAATACAAGCAGAAACGAGCTCGTCGGGGGCTGAGAAGAAATGGAAGTAGAAGAACTGGGATTGATGAGGTGAGAACCTATCTATTTGAAGATGACAGTGTATGAAGATATGTATACTGTCCCTGTCCTTTATTTTCATGTTTGTCCTCGTCTCCATGTCTACTGCTCCCACTTCCAATGCTGATCTGATATTTTATTTTTCCTATTATGTGTTCAAATCATGTTCCTGTTTTTCAAAATATTAATTTGTCACTGTTAGTTCCTTTCCATTACTTCTGTTTCTCTCTTTTTTTTTTTTTTTTTTACACAGATAGGTTTTATGGCGACAATGGGATAGGAACGGGCCAGGAGTGGGAAGGAATCAGCCATGGCCTCAGATAAAGTACAACCCCAGCATTTGCCTGGTGTGAAAATGGGAAACCACGGAAAACCATCTTCAGGACTGCCGACAGTGGGGTTCAAACCCACTATCTCCCGAATACTGAATACTGGCTGCACATAAGCAACTGCAGCTATCGAGCTCAGTCGTTTCTCTTTTGTGTTTGTTCTGTGTTCCTAATCTTTGACAATCTGTATTTAACTTTTTTTCTCCCTTCCTTTTTTTTTGTGTTTACCTAACTATCTTCTTACCCTCCATTTCCCACATCAAGACTGTGAATATTGAAGCCCACCCTCCTGATGAAGCTGGGAAGCAGAAACAAGCTTGTTGGGAGTTGAGAAGAAATAGATGTACAAGAATTGGGATTGATGAGGAGACGACCTATCTATTTGCAGATGTAAAAATTGCCCTTTTACGTTTTCATGTTTATCTTCGTCTCCTTTTCTATTGCTCCCTCGTCTGGTGCTGACCTGTCATTATGTTTATCCTGTCATGTTTTCCTATTTATTTTCATATTTATATTTATTAATTAATTTATCACTTGTTTGTTCCTTTCTATTGCTTGTAGTATAATTGAAGAGTAAAAATGGAAATGGATGAAAGTGCCTTAATGGTGAATGTTCCTTTTTTTTTTTTTTTTGCTTGGAATTTGCTGAAACGACCATACTGCATAACATGGTAATGGCTGGAAGTTCAAGTCCAATTTTGCCAGTTCCTCGCCTTCATTTTTCCTATTCAATCTCCCTTGGTCAAATATTGCTCTCTTCCTACCTCAACAGTATTATGTTTTTGAGACAGAGAGTCTTTCCTTTACCAATACCTTCATTCTTTGGTGGGATGGGCCTATTTTTCCTATGATTATATTTGAGAGAAGATAATATCTTGTTGTACATCCTTTTAAAACAATTATACCATCAGTGTGTTGATTTCATAACAACCACTTCAGTGAAGAGAAGGCAAGTGTGTGCCTGCCAACTGACTGAAGACTAAAGTTCAACTTCCAGCCTTCACCATGTTATGGCGTATGATCCTTTCAGCCAGTTCTGAGCAAAAAAAAAAACATTCACCGTTATGGCATTTTCACCCTTTAACATTTTCACTCTTCAATGTTGAATGGCTATGATAACCTGGGTGCAGCCTTTCTTAAACAGAACCTGTGTGGATGGTGGGTAGCATCTGCTAAGTGAGAAACTGCATGTGGTCGAAGTGGAGGAACATGTTGTATGTGAATTTCTGTGAAGTGTATACACAGTGCAAACATCCAGTCCCTGAGCCGTTGGAATTGGCCATCAGTGGTAAAAATCCACAGCCTAGCCAAAAATCAAACCCGGGGCCCATTTGACCAAAGACTAGCGCTCTATCACTCGGCCAAGGAAGCGGACATGATACAACTGAATAATACTGACTGTACTCTGATTCTGGTAAAACCATTTGCCTTATTAGAGTACTTTTTCTCCCTGTGTGTGGGGAACATAGAATACATCTAAGGTATCCCAAGATGTCATAAGAGGTGACTGAAAGGGATGACTTCCCCCAGGGCTTTCAACTGTGGGAGTGAGACGTGGTGACTAAGGACCTTCAATTAAGCCTCACATTGTGTCCAATTTTGCCAAGCTCCTGTAATGTACTCACCATGTCCGCCAATTATCGTTGTACTTTCTTTGCATTGCCTCATGTTGAAGACCAGCGGCAATCACCACCTTCCTTCTTCGCCGGCTGATGTATCGCTGAACCTCGTGGTAATACGTCAAGAGTCCGCTGATGTCATTGCTATCAGCTTTACCTCACGCCTCGAATGTTCCTGTATCTTCGTATTTGTTCTGTGCTGCATGTGACATAACCTCCCTCATGCCACTCCCCTCTTCGACTTGGCAATAAATACTGCCTCATACAGACTTCTCATCGAGACATGTTTCAACTGTTGGGGAGAGAGAGACTCGGAGAAGATCATCTTTATTATGTTACTGTAAATTTCTAATCAAGTTCAGGACTTCTCCATACCAGCATGCACCATGAGGTAGTGCAACTTGAACTATATTTTTAGATTCTGATGTCTAAGGTTATCGAGTGTTTGAACTCGATCTTGGAATCGATATGGCAGCCAACAGATTCATAATTCATGTAACTTATTAGGATCTTCCAATGTTTTGGTTTTTTAGAAACTGGACATAATTTTAGTCAATACTTCAGAACTCTTGTATTCCAATGCCATTTGTATAATTTTACTGTGAAGATGGGTTGTTTTGTTAAAATTGTAGGCTGGTCATTCTTCATATTTGTGGACTGTTTTTCAAGTGTTCTCTTATTCAGAATCCGCTCAGTGTTTTCAAGTTAACCATATGCCTTCGATTTCGATTTATAAATTTCATTTGAGAATATTGTGGAGTCTCTATGTCATTTTAACCTAGCAGTGTCCTATTCAATGTTTCCTTAAAACGTTGTATTCTCTATCTTTGTTTAAACTTGATTGGAAAAGAGTTTCTATGTATTTCACTCTGTACTTGACATCATCTCACTCAGATGATATGTAACCAATGGAATACTGTCATGCTTTATCTGTAATTTTGTAAAAGGTTTCTGATCATTTGTCATGATCAGAAATGTAACATTCTATACTTTTGCTTGTGTCTGAATACATCTATTTGTTAAACTGATTTCTTTGATATCCTCAAAATAGCTATTTGTTTTTAAATTGAGACATAGTCCTTGTTTGATTTATCACTGCACCTTATTATTAATTAGTAAAGTATAATATGTGTTTTGATGTACAGATATTTTTAGTTAGAATAAGTTAAAAAGTAAACTTACCTTGTTGTACACAAACATTCAATTAAAATAGATTCAGTGTTATCTGCCCTCACTGATTTAAGATAGAAAGATGAGCTAGTACAAGGTTAACTTAGTCACAAAAGGACAAACACAAAATTTGGATACATTGCAAGAATATAAACTGGATATTTACGTAATAACTCTTGAACTTCATTTCAGAATTCTGCAAGGTCACTGTTGATATCTCCTGCATAGCTAAGGCAATAAAAGCCTGCTCAGTTCACTGGAAGAATATTTTAGAACTTTCCATAATGAAATCAAGAAATACAGCTACTCTTTCTGAAGAAGCATATGTCCCTGGAGTTAAGTCAACGCAGTACAGGCTTGATAGGAACAAGAAAATGAGTGAGTGGCTGTGCTGTTTGAGTCATGTAGCTGTCAGCTTGCATTCAGGAAATAGGGGATTCAATCTCCACTGTCGGTAGCCCTGAAGATGGGTTTCTGTGGTTTCCCATTTTCACACCAGGCAAATACTGGGGCTGTAACTGAATTAAAGCCAACGCCACTTCCTTTACACTCATAGCCCTTTCCTACCCCATCATTGCCAGAAGATTATCTGTGTCAGTGCGATGTAAAACAAATCGTAAAAGAGGAACAAGAAAAGGAATACACTGATCTGCCATTGTCTTTATCCTATTATATGTTTCTGTCTCTCTATATATGACTTGATTTGACAATTGTTTGTACTTTGCAGTACTTACTACAGGCTTGAGTATCAAATCAGCTCTTAGTGGTTTAATGTCAAGCAAGTAGATACAGATTTTTTGCGATAGTGGAATGGGAAAAAGTTAGGACAGCCTTGGCATTTGCCTGGCATGAAAATGGCCACTCACAGAAAACAATTTTTAGAGCTGCTGAACTCAACAGCTCCTGAATGCAAGCTTACAGCTACATGATCTGTGCCACATAGCCATCTCACTGGGTCAGTGAAGCATAAAGCAAACCATATTACAGTATGCATCTCTTTTGGTGCTGAGGTTATGGATCATGAAAACATTTATTCCTGACCCCTTCAGATAGGGGTGGTGATAATTATTTTAACCTTTTGTTAGGTGCATTGCTCAATGTTTCATCACAGAGTGCAAGGAATGCAATAGAAATGTTCAAAGTATATGCTAGTTTTAACTCTTGACTACACAGCTTTTCCACAAAAAAGTGGACATGCTCATGAACATTTAAAATGCAAGCAATCTCTACGTAAAATATATCAAACAGTCGGTACATTTATAAAGTTTCATGTTTATAAGTGGGATTAACAATATTATTTATTAGATTTTAATATTTTTTAATGAAAATCTTCAATCATGTCACAAATTGCTGGTTTCCTCATTGTAAATAGATGTGTACTTTAGAAGGTATTAATTAAAGAATAATTTAGAGAGAATGTTTATTATTATTTTTTTTTTTTTTTACATTCTTTAGACTTTTTTCATTGCAGAATATAATATACCGGGTGGTTCACCAGCTCCTTGTGATTTAGTTTTATGCATCCGCCACTTTTACTACAATTCTGAAATACATCAGTCCCTCTTCCTAAATTGGGGTAATGTAACGAGATGTGTGTTGATGGGCTAGAAGACAGCAGGAATCATGACTGCCACTATTAATTCATTATGGGTACCTTGAATGAACCCGTGAAACGAGTACAGATACGAAGAACGCATACCTTACAATAGGAGGTGCACACACAGAGATCAGGAGCAGGCTGGAAACTGTGCACTGCATGTCAATCCTCGCAGTAGCTCACATGGCAGGAGCATGTTGGGAGTTGTGATAGTGGATGGTACTCAAAGTTTCAAATCCCAGGCAAGTATTTTTAATTTTTTTAAAATTTTGCCGCAAGTTGCTTGGAATGGGGTTAGATTGCATACTTGATAGCTTCCGCAGACTGATTTGTTTCTTTGGCCCTGTAATGGGCCGTATGTATCGTGGCATAGGGTATTGAGCTGGGTTGGATGAGGAGGTGATGGTCTGTGGCTAGGACACAGGCAACCAATTAGCTATGTCATACATGTTTCAAGCTTTGTAGACCACAGGTAGGACAAAGTGTGCCCTATTGGAACAATAACAACATGCAATGGCCGGTAGATATGTAGCTGCGTGAACTCCCTTTATTTGAGGCAAGTTACAACAGAACACAAAGCTTATTCATTGCCTTGTGATGTATTCCAGTGACAAGTATATGGATATGCTACTCATCTATGGAGAAACTAGACAGAATACATACTAGGCACAATGCCTATATCAAGAATGTTATCCGGATAGACGACAACCGACAGGTATGACATTTCAGAATGTGGAAAGACGTCTGCAGGCTACTGCGTCCCTGGGAAGGGCCCGGCCTGTTCGAGATCATCGCATGACGTCTGCTCGCAATGAAAAGATTGTGTTGGACGCTGTCGGGCATAACTCTCACACTAGCACACGCGCCATTGCACATGAGACGGACATCAGCCGGGCGCCTGTTACCTGGATATTGCATACCCAGCGGTTTCACCTGTACCATCTGCACTTACACCAGGAGCTCCATGGTCATGATTTTGAAGCACGGTGGAATTTTGCCAATGGACGCTACAGCATGTGGACACTGATCGTGCCTTTTTAGTGAGCATCTTATTTACGGACGAAGCGTGGTTCCACAACAATGGAACCGTTAATCGACATAATATGCATTACTGGAGTGTGGATAATTCCCATTGGGTACGACAGGCAGCTTTTCAGGTATTGTGGGGTGTGAACATAGGGTGTGCCATCATTCGTGATCACCTCATTGGTCCCCATTTCTTTGAGGGACCTCTGATGGGAGAATGCTATCTACAGTTTCTCCAAAATGACCTACCACTTTTCTTGGAATATGTGCCACTCCTTGACTGCTGCGGAATGTGGTTTGAACATCATGGAGCTCACCGCACGCGGCGGTGGTCGTCTTTGCGACATATCCTAATAAATGAATACAAACCTATCTCTTGGCCCGTCAGATTGCCCGATCTTACACCTCTGGATTTTTTCTGTGGGACCATGTATAACAACTGGTGTATGCACAGGAGCTGAGCAATCCTGGTCATCTTAGACAGCTCATCAGCAAGGCATGCCGATCCGTTGCGCCGGAGATGTTGCAAAATGCCAGATGGTCCTTACAATATTGCACACAGCTCTGTATCGACCACGGAGTTCATCAGTTCGAGCAGGTACTGCATTAAAAGATGTAAGTAACTGAAATCCTGTCACATGTTTCCTAGGCTCTTCCAACCTAGCACCATACCATATGTCACCATACTAATGGCCCTTTCTAAGGCCAAATAAATAAACAAATAAGTCCGTGGAAACTTAAGTATGCAACCTAGCCACATCTCAGTCAACTGACTATAAAAAATAAAAGAGAAAAAACTACAACTTGCGTGGGATTCGAACCTTCGAGCACCATTCACTATCATAACTCCCACCGCGCCCCTGTCAAGTGAGCTATTGAGGTATTGTATAGGCTTGACTTGCAGCATGCAGTTTCCAGCCCACACAATACCTGTTCCTGCTCTGTGTGTGTGTGCATCTCCTGATTAAGGTACATATTCTTTGTATCTGTGCTCGTTTTACGGGTTCCTTCGGGGTCCTTACAATGAATTAATAGTAGCGCTCACGATTCCTACTGGCTTTTAGCCCATAGCAACACATCTCGTTACATTACCACAGTTTAGGGAGAGGGACCGATGTATTTCAGAATTGTAGTAAACATGGCAGAATGCATAACTAAATTGCAAGGGGCTGGTGAACCTGGTATAAGACTTTTCAATAACCTGCTCCATGAAAAGTAATTTGGTTAACAAAAAATGTTTTTCTCTTTATAGATTTTTCTAATTACATGATAAGACAAGCGTGTGTGGTTTTTAGTAGAATTTTATTTTATATTTTATTGGGATAATTTTTTTTTTTGCTAGTGGCTTTACGTCGCACCGACATAGATAGGTCTTATGGCGACAATGGGATAGGAAAGGCCTAGGAGTTGGAAGGAAGCGGCCATGGCCTTACTTAAGGTACAGCCCCAACATTTGCCTGGTGTGAAAATGAGAAACCACGGAAAACCATCTTCAGGGTTGCCAACAGAGGGATTAGAACCCACTATCTCCTGGATGCAAGCTCACAGCCGCAAGCATCTAACCGCATGGCCAACTCGTCCGGTATATTGGGTTAATGATGGTGACAGAATTACAAGCAACAGTAACAGAAATAAAAATCATAGTAACAAAATTACATCAAGTTTCTCAAATCTTTCTCTTTGTTTAAATCTGTGCAGAAAACACTGTTTTACTTGATTTCTTTTCTATTTAGTGATGGTGCAACTAGCCATTTCAAATAGAACTTCTCATTTGATAGCATGATATCTTACAAGATTTATATACAATGAAGTCTCTTGAAACTCCTCTATAAGGCAATGGAAGGAACCCCATGGCTGAGACTGGTGGTGAATTAAGGAGAGCAGTCCATATCCAAGTTGTGGCCAATAAAGTAGAGGTGAGTTTGTTACTGTGGCTCTCTCATTGGGAAAAAAATCAGAACTACTTTTTCAAAACATGATGTAAAAAAAAAAAAAAGATATACCTCTTCTAAATAAACAATGACAAGATATCTAAGGAATGCCAAAAACTCATTAGATTCACTGTGTTTATGTTTTAAATGAATCTGAAGTATCAGTTAAGGAGTTTTGCACTTGGAAAGTCACAAATAACTACCAATTTCTTCCCATCAAAGATAGACTGAAAACTGTATCTGTTGAAGTCGACTCCTGTCATTAACTGCAAGTCAGTGGAAATCCTGATTCATCAATTCCTGACTGTGGAAAAATGTCATGATACCAAAGAAAAAGACAACAATAATTATTCTATAACAGAGCGAGTTGGGCATGTGATTGGGGGTCTTGCAGCTATGAGCTTGCATTTCTAATGCAGCCTGAAGATGGTTTTCCATGGTTTCCTATTTTCACACCAGGCAAATGCCAGGGCTGTACCTTAAATAAGGCCATGGCTGCTTCCTTCCCACTCCTAGCCTTTTCCTATCCCATCGTTTCCATAAGACCTATCTGTGTTGGTGCGACAGAAAGCAACTTGTAAAAACATATATACATACAAACTGTATATAATCTGTGCTGGGAAAATTATTTCCAAAGTAGATCCTCTGCATTACAGAAGAGCAGTGAATATGTGTGGCCTACTGTGATGGATAACGTTTTGCCTTTGATAATATAGTAAAACTTCTGCAAGAGCCTGAAGTTGTGACCAACAGAGAGACTTCTTCTTTCAGTATTTCTTTAGATATAGCATAAAATGAGAGGTTCTTAAGTCAGTTTCTCATTAATACAGTCATTTTCAGTAAATATAAGGTGCTGATTACTGTTCTTAAGTCAAGAGTTTGAAAAGTTGTATTCATTATCATCAATTTCCTGCACCAGGAAGTCAGGTGCAGGTGTTTATGAGCCTCTTCCAGTTTGTCCTGTCCAACCACAGCTGATGTTCTACCTTATGCTGCCAATTTACCATCACGTTTAGCAAGGTCTTGAAAATTTGCTTTTCCCAACTATCACTAGGCCTCAACCAAACAACATTCCTTTCATAGTATGTTCTTGGGGTCCTAATTGAAGCCATCCTTCTCATATGTCCATACCATCATAATCTGCTTAATTCTAAGGTTTTCAACAGGCTCCTGTCCAATCCAAGTTGTTGCCGAATACTTGCATTCCTTATTTGGTCTCTCTTTGTCTTTTAGAGACATGACCGAAGGAACTTCATTTCAGTGGCCTGAAGGCGACTTTGTGCAGATCTAGTCAACGATGCTGCTTCCAGTCCATATGTTAGAATTGGTACAAGGTATATTTTGTACAGTGTGAGCTTGCAAGCTTGGGGAAATGAGTCATCTTAAAGTAATTGACAAACGGAGTAGTAGAATTTTGGTGCAGCTTGTATTCTATTGCCTGTTTCTTGGTTTATGGTATTGTCAGAAGAAACAAAGCTCCCTAAGTATTTGAAGTTATTGATAATGTCTACTTCTTTGTTTTGCACTCGCAGATGGACTGCTTCAGGATTTTAACTCATCACTAAACCGACGGTTTTACATCGGCTAATGATCATTCCCATTCTTTCAAATTCTTCTTGCCAAAGATCTAGTTTAGCTTGAACTTCTGCTTCTGTCTCACCCCATAGCAAATCATCATCAGCAAATACAAGTGCATTTGTTGTCTGATCCTTCATTTTCATTGCTTTTATAACTTCATCCATTATAGTAATGAAGTGGCGATAGACAACTTCCTTGTTGGACTCTGCTCTTGGTTTCAAAACAGTTTGACCTGCCTCCTTGAATTTGCACACAGCTCTTTGTCTCTCGATATAGTTGTTTTACTCAAGCTATAATCTCATCTGGCATTTCTTTACATTTCAGACATTTCCATATGTGCTTATGTGGTGCATGACCATATGCCATCTCAATATCCAAGAATACAACTATAACCATTCTATTCCTATTCCAGTATTTTTCAAAGAGCATTCTTGTCGAAAAAATGAGATCTAGCATTGATCTGTTCGCTCTACATCCATGTTCTTCCTCAAGTTTAGGTACAACAAATTTTCTGAATTTCTTTCCAGGATGGTCTCATATATTTTTAACTCTATAGTTGTTACACTTCTTTCGGTACCTTTTTTAAATAGTGGAATAATCACTCCTTGCCTCCAGTCATTGGGGATATCATTTTCTTCCCAAATTTTATTTAGTACTCTGTACAGCCATTGTATTCCAGGTTCTCCAAGTGCTTTGATTATGTCCACACTGAACTCATCCAGTCCTGCAGACTTGTTGTTTTTCATTTTATATATTGCTGTCTTCACTTCCCTCCAGGTTGAACTTTCTACATTATAATTTATAGGGTTTAGAGGGTCATCTTGTGTGTAGTCAGTTGTATTACAGTTCAGTAAGTGATTGAAATATCTACTGAGCTCCTGTAATATTTCATTTTCATTTCTAGTTACCTCTCCATTTGGAAGCTCTACTGTATTGATAGTACTATTATCATTTCTTTTGTTTTTAACAATGCTATACAGGAGCTTCTTGTGTTTGTCTTGCCCTATTCTATTGGCAGGATCCTCTTTGCATTTCCTTTTCTCAATGTCAACTATTCTTTTGACCTGTAATCTTTTTTCTCTGTAAAATAATAGTTAATCCTCGATTTCACTTGGATTTCCTTGCACTCTGGCATGGTACAAAGCTCTTCTTGTGCCATTTCTAGCGTTGGCAGCAGCTTTTACATTCTCATTCCACCATGCTATTTCTTTGGATTTTCCTATTTGGCTCTGCCTTCCACATACTCTCTCAGCTGTCTTCACCAATACTCTCCTACGGTTATCCCATTCCTGATTTGCAGATCTCAGATCTTCTTTTGGTAACATCTTCCAAACATTTTCTCCAAGTTTTTATTCTTGGTGTTCTTTTGTTGTAGACTTTAGCATGTCTTCTCTTTGTGATATCTGCAACCAATAGCCTGTGGTCTCCATCCAAATTTTCACTAGGAATTACTTTGACATCATTTACAATCTTTTTTTTTTTGCTTTACGTCGCACCGACACAGATAGGTCTTATGGCGACGATGGGACAGGGAAGGGCTAGGAGTGGGAAGGAGGCAGCCGTGGCCTTAATTAAGGTACAGCCCCAGCATTTGCCTGGTGTGAAAATGGGAAACCATGGAAAACCATTTTCAGGGCTGCCGACAGTGGGGTTCGAACTTACTATCTCCCGAATACTGGATACTGGCCGCACTTAAGCGATTGCTGCTATCGAGGTCGGTCATTTACAATCTTCCAACCCTCTTTGGGACATCGGGAACCCAGTGAACACCATGCCATTGATTGTTGCTTGGTCTCCAGACAGAACTGGTAGCACCAGTTCTTTTGTCTCTAAAGATGTTTTTTTCAGAAAAAATTTATCTCGGTCACACGTAAGTGAAATCCCTAGCAATTTCCATCAGTGTTGTCTTCTGCTTGTCAGTCAGTGTGGGCAGCACAAATGCAGAACAGATCTTCCACTTACCTAAATTGTTATGAATGATGGTGTTCACACTGTCTTTGATAATCCCTAATTCTTCAGAGACAGTTGCTGGTTTTGTGCCAGCATCTATCACACTTGCTTGATATTTTCTGCACTTCTGCTTGTTGACAGTCGACCCAGAGATGGTGCATCATAAAGAGTTTCCTATCCATTCCAAAAGCATTGAACCAGTCATTAACACATTTTCTTCTAATAGCTTCTGTTCGTTACAATTGCACCAACATCACATGCGTCTCTGTCGCCAGTTTTCCTGATTTTTAACAAAACTTGATGTTTATGCGTTGCTCCTTTGCGCTATGACTCGAGTCTTCACACGTACTACATTCAACTGGCCACTCGAGACGTCTTTCTGTTCACATGCATGCAGTATTACCACATGTTGCAATTATGATATCGGTCATTCATTATACATTTTAGACACACCTTGTCAGTTCTATTATACTGGCCCATGAAAGTATCAATCTAAAAAAAATTGATTATCAAAGATCTTACTAAAGAATTACAAAATATTCAAAGAATCTGTTAGCTGACTGATCTGTGCTTAAACACTAGAAAAGACAACTACTAAACAGTGCTAGTGAGATCACTATCTATAAGGGAGAAGAGAGGGAAAGAATGTGAGAATTTCACCTATTAGATAAGTTGCATCCAACAAAAGGTTAAGGGACAAAACAATGTGATTACCAGCTCTCAGAGGTCTCCACCATTTGATTGAACTAAGGGCTTACCAAATCCTTCCAGTAACAGTGTTCAGTAATCTGATCAGTAACTTCTAGCTGTTCTAGGCACAAAACTGAAACATTGTAATCTTCTTCTTCTTCTTCTTCTTCTTCTTCTTCTTCTTCTTCTTCTTCTTCTTCTTCTTATTATTATTATTATTATTATTATTATTATTATTATTATTATTATTATTATTATTATTATTATTATTATTATTATTATTATTATTATTATTATTATTATTATTATTATTATTATTATTAAAAATATCCTAGGGAAGTTATATAACACTTTAGTAACAATGAATGTATTCATACCTTCCTGCCAGCATCTGATGAGATGATTACAATGTGTCCTTGCTTTCTTTCTACCATTCCCCCAAGTACTGCAGCCGTACAGTTCAAAGTGCCCTTGACATTAACATCCACCATTTGATGCCAATCCTTGAGATGTAGATTCTTCATTAATGTATAATACATGACACCTGCATTATTCACAAGGATATCTATTGGTCCAAGGAGAGACTCTGTGTGTCGAACTGCACTGTGTACCTGCAAATAAAAATGATGCTTCATAAATGCAAAAAGGTTACAAATACCCAGTGGTCTATCAGTTTGCAAGCATTTCTAACACTATCTTGTAATCCCTTGGTGTGATTTTTTGCCTTCACTATATTTAGGATTCAGAGAAAAACAGGAGTAGGACTGAATATGGTCACACTATGGAGTCATTCTATGAGAAACCAACACACATTGGTACAAAATTTACCTAAAAATGTGCATAGGCATTCAGCCTGTAGTCAAATAAGTTCATGCAATTTATTAATGTGCTATGATCCACAGTTAAAAATCCATAGGTTGTTAAACATAGCTAAAACTTTAATTTAAAAAAGTGCATGTTTTAAGTGAAAATGAAAACCTACAACCTGTTTTCCAGTCATTGACCGGGTCAGAGATGTAATGAATGAATCATATATAGGCTATTAGTACGATGGGGTCACCACTCCCAAAGTGATTTATTAATGACTGATAGATGCTATGAAATGAGAATGGAGAGTGTTGCTGGAATGAATGATGACAGGGAAAACCAGAATACCCGGAGAAAAACCTGTCCCACCTCCGCTTTGTCCAGCACAAATCCCACATGGAGTGACCGAGATTTGAACCACGGTATCCAGCGGTGAGAGGGCCAACGCACTGCCATTTGAGCCACGGAGGCTCCATGTTTTAAGTAATTTTTAATAAATTTAGAGAATAATGATCATCAATCACTACTGATCTGCATTTAGGGCAGTCACCAGTATACATCATTTTAAAGTTTAGTACATACACTTTTAACTGTGCACTCACATGCTTACTAACCTTACCTCTCTGCTAGATATAAGGTGTTAACTCGAATATTTTTTAAAATGTTTAACCCAAAAGTAGCACCTTCAATTTCTTCAAAACTATGTTGAGCATAACCCCAACATTAAATATACTGTCCCCTTCAAAATTGGCAAAATCATTTATTGGAAAGCATTTATTTCTACTGTGTGTTAAAATATTATTTTATGAACCAGGAAGGGAGTTTTATCACGTCGAGTTGACTGAGCGAGATACGCCAGGTGGCTGGGAATTCCACTCAAGGCCAGGCGAGGGGAGAACGCAGAGACAGCTAGCCAAATAACCTTGGAATCAGCCGTGAACGACACGTGACCAGGCTGAATGTGTGTCAAGTGCTCGATCGATAATTGTGAAGGTGCATGACGTCTGACTATGGCAGCCAATCAAGCGATTAATTTGGTACTAAGTTAATGAATTAACCAATCGCTTATGAGGAAAGGATGCACCCCTGTCTTAAGACAGTGAATAATGGATTTTCCTAGGGAAAATTTTCACAGAAATTTCTACCTCTGAACACGTCTTGTGGAGGATTACTTTAGCTTCAACAACGGACGGAAGAAGACGTATTTCGCTTACTGAGAAGAATTACTCTAGCTTCGACTACGGGCAGAAGAAGACGCACTTCGCTTGCCAGGGAACTTCGTCATTCAGAGCCTACAACTGGTTACAACTGCAGTTCAGATGTTTGCGGATTCCACCTATAATTCAGCAGACTTTAAAAGTTAAGTTTCCTTGTCATCTTATTAGACATCGGTGTGAGTTTTGGACCTTGTCTTAGACGTGATTTTTAGTTTCAGCTTCACAAGATTTCCAATGAAGAGGTCACCGGTTCGAGTCCGAGTCAGGATGTCAGTCTTCTTTCTTCGTGAACGGTGTGATTTCCAGCGCGCCAGCATGTCTCCAATGCACGAGTAAAATGTAAGGCAGTCCAGACGGGCGTGACGAGGATCGATGGTGCGTAAGGTGATAATGCACTAGGTCATCAGCCCGAGTTCTACAACCGACAGTCACCACCAAGTAATATTTAAACTTTGTTATTCTTTCTTTCCTTTTGTAAAGTAATTGTAATGACATAGCCTCTACTTATTTGTTTAGACATTTTCTATTAGTTAGAATTTTTCCATCTCTTCTTTCTTGGTGATGGTAGATTGAGGATGAGTGAGTATTTGAACCTATTAGTTTGTTTGAGTGGATGTCTTCGAGAAGTGTTTCAACTGTCCCGAGTTCGTTGTGGCAGGAGAAATAAGTGTAAACTGACCCCAACGTTAAACTTGGACTATTTGAATATTTTTGACTTTTAATGAGATCAAATGGGACAGAAATTCCGTGGATTCTATCATGTCAGAGTTCATTCTTCAATTATGCGACATATGGTTGAGTTTGTGTGCAATAGAGTCATCTGAAATATTATTGTGTAGTAGCTTCCGCACGTATGATCTTGCGCGGCCAGTAGTAATAATAATAATAATAATATTAAAAATAATTTAACTAAATTACCGCGTAAAAGAACACCTAAGGTCATGAGCATAATATTAGTTATTATTGAAAATGGTTGATGTGCGCTCATTATTGTAATCTAGGCCTGGGAAATGGCAGTATCTGACCGATACAATTTGTTATATATTTGCTGTGCTGTGACGATTAGTTGATTGATTGATTGATGGATATTATTGAATGCAGCAGTCGAGCTGTGCATCCATTAATGAGTCAATGATGGAATAAATATGTTACTTGATGTAATGTCTTCGTTATGAGTGCAGATTAATCGAGAATCACAATGATAGTGGGGAAGTAAAAATAAATGTCGTAGCTCATGAACCGCGTGCGCGGAATGTTTATTCTGGCCTATGTTTAAGCGGTTTATCGATGATTTTTTGGATGATTTTGTGTTCGTAAATTTTCTCTACACGTTGTCGTATAACTGTGTTCTATAATTAAGTGATAATTCTTGCTCTGTCACATTTCCCAGTTGATGAGAGGAGGTCACCACGATAGTGTCATCGTGAGAATAATTTTCCTAACTTTGTCTAAACATAAAAATTAATAATCAAGGGCTAGCGTTCGTGTAAATATGTATATAATATTTCCGTGTATCCTTGTGTGAGTGTAGTATGTGTGATTTGACTGTGTTTTGCTTAATGTAAGTTTATAATCCATGTTTGTGATGATGCTCTTCATTATTTTGTGGAATTTTCGGCCTAATTTACGCCAACTTTAGTGGTTCACCATTTGAATGAATTCAAACCTTTAGTAAATTTTATTCGTTTTTAAGGAGGAATAGGATCTTATTTAACGAATACACATGAATAAGTATAGGCCATGTCAGTGGATTGAACTCACAAAGTCGAAAATTGTAAGAATAATTTAATTAATTGTTTCGAGTAACGGATAAATGTAAATTGACATGAGGTCAAGTTCCGAGCTATTATGTGAGAAGCAACTGCTAAATAATTATAAAGTTGAGTTTATTAATTAATTTAAAGGTCAAAGAAGACGACTTAACTATAATTTTATAAGAGAAAAATTTTCATTTAATTTTCAAAGAGAAATGAAAATGATCATTTTCAAATTTGTTTAAAATCAAATCCATGAAGGAAGGAAGTTTATTTTCAAATTATTAAATTATAAAAGAGAGAGATCATCTCAAATTAATTATTATTAATTATTTAATTAATTTTTCACTAAAAATATGAATATTATATTTGCAGATACAGGCATTTCCTGTTTCGTTTACCGATGAAGTATCTGTGTGACTACGACGTAAAAGAAGACAATCATATAAACAGAATACCTAGATTTTGTTAATTATTGTATAATTTATGAAGAGCAGTAGTTGTAATAAATGTCTAAAACCTATTTAGCTTTCTCTCATTTGCCACTAGTTCATTATCTATCCCTGCACTTTAAAATTTTCGCACAGCCGATAAGCGAACGATCTACACCCTGGAGATCTTCGCTCACCGGCCGAGCTGAGCCCGGCATGACAGGTGCAATACAACATATTTTTATGGGCCCTTTAGACATTTGAAAGCTAGGGATGTTTTTGATACCATGAATTGCTGTACATTACTGCCTCAGCACAATGCTTTTATGCACACGAGAACATTTCCCTGCAAAATGTATTTCCTTCTTAGGATATGTAGTCATAAATATCCTTCGGCTGCCAACAGTGAATGAATTTTAATTTATTTCAGGTTGTGTTTGTAACAACATTGTTTAGAAGTACACTTTAAAACCAGTTTGGGATTATGGCAGCTGTACATTGTTCATTATTTGTAGAATTACCAGCCACATCAAGCTCTGCATCAGATCTTCAAGTGTTGTGTGTTCTGTATTGGTGAAGTCATGTGACAAACAACAAACTACTGGTACACTACCCAGCATGATTTTTGCGCAAAGCATCTGATATGTGATTTTAACTAAATAAGGTCTCCTGATTTCAGAAATGTCATTGGTTCTATTGTATCACATCTAGTTTTCGTGTTATTTGCCATTTACTGTCTGAAAATGTGTCACTGCGGCACAGTGCTGCTTTGTGATAACAGCGAATCGGCTGTTGTTGGAGTGGCCGTGGTTTGCTTTGTTAATGTTGTGTACGTTTGTCAATCCAAACCTCCTCCACCGACTATGTCCCCTCCATTGAATTAGTCAGATAACAGAGTCTATTTTTAATTGATTGATTGATTGATTTATTCATTGATTGATTGATTGATTGATTGATTGATTGATTGATTGATTGATATAAAGTATAAAAGAAAAAAAGACACGTTAAGTTCGCCAAACAGTTCAAATCTACCTACTCGCCCCCCAACCGCCTCTCCTCACACATCCCTCCTCCAATCCCTGCCATCATAAGCTATACTCCTGCTCCCTCTCAACAATCAGTCTGGTGTTGGTATCCGTACCAAGTGCACGTAACTTACAAACAACATAGGGGTGAGTCTCATATAGCTATACATACTTATCTTGATCTTCTTGATTTCCTTATATTCTCAATTATTTACTTCATATTTTCTTTTCAGACATTCACCTCCAAATTAATTAAACAATACATCACTACATTGCTAATAAGGAAAACCTATTCAAAGTACGAATGTTCTTCTTAAAGCTACATAAGTCTTGACCCATATTACTATGAACAAACATGAATATCAATCAAGTTGCTCGTCTACACAGAAAAGGATACCAACTCCCAGATCAACTCAAAAACAATGGCTGTAGTAGAAACGACAAAATAGTTCACCATCTACCACAACATTCTTGATGTGTTATTTCGTTTAAAGTGTGGATATGTTCTTCGGACTTCATCAATGGTTTAAATTATATCAGTGTTTACACAGAAAAATATACCAACTCCCAGATCAACTCAAAAACGATAGTGCTGTAGAAACGACAAAATAGTTCACCATCAACCACAATATTTTTGATGTGTTATTTAGTTCAAAGTGTAGATATGTTATTTCAGACTTCATCAATAGTTTAAATTAAGACTATAAATTGTGTCATATCAGTGATTATATCATTATTGGTTATATATGCTGCTTATGTCTTCCAATTGGAGTGTGGCTGAAGATGACCCAATATATATGGGGTCAAAACTAGTCCCAGTTTTATAAGACAATATACAAACTAATAGTATTGAATAGGTGGACTCTTCCTACCCTTTGATAGTAATTTACAGGCAACGCAAACCTATGGCGTTCCTCACATAAGTGGACTAACCACAGGGACTCGTACTATCCCACGGAATTCCTCACATAGTGGGAACTGAGCATAGGTAAGGCAGAACCATGGTGTCGCTAATCACATGGTGTCGCTCATATAGGGGTATGAATCACAGGTGCTGTAGGACCCACCTCCTGATTCACATACTGTCGCTACTAATCACAAATCTATTGCGTACCTAACATAGTGGTACTACACGCAAGTAAATGCGACCCATGGTGTTCCCTGCGTGATGGTACTAATTACAAGTAGTCTCATGGTTCTAATTGGATCATATCTTGGTTGCCCCTTTCAGTCGCCTCTTACGACAGGCAGGGGATACCGTGGGTGTATTCTTCCTCTGTGTCCCCCACCCACGGGGGTTTTGTGTTTGGTCCGCAAGAAGTATTTTATTTCTCTCAAGTCCGCTAGCAAGCCGGTTAGAACCCCCCTATCCGCCACCTGGGACGCGCCACATGGAAGTATCACCTCTCCCCCTGCTCCGCCAGCGTAGTAGTTTCCTGGAGAGTCTATTTTTACCTCATGGTAGTGGCAATGCGGTGAAGCCAATCAGTTGCATTGTGAGTGTGGTGAAAATCTGACCTTTTTATACTGTGTTGTGTTGCAAAAATGGCAAGTGTGTCAGGAATTAGAAGATGTGTGAATAAGCCAGACTCATTCTGTTACGTGTGTGGGTGTTATATTATGAAGGGACAGAGTAGGCCAATAACTGCTTCACTGAAACGTTTATATTATGCATATTTTAAGGTAAAATTAGAAGTCTTGGACAAGTCGTGGGCTCCCTACGTAATTTGTAAAACGTGCCTTGAAAACCTACCAGAGTGGAGCATTGGGAAACGTAGGGCCCTTCCATTTGGGATAGGAATGGTTTGGCGCGAGCCCCAGGACGATACCAGGGTCTGTTACTTTTGCCTGTGTAAAGTAGCAGGGCTCAATAAGAGAAACAAGGACAGTATTGTGTACCCAAATTTAAAGTCGGCGATGAGACCTGTTCCTCATGGACTGGAAATTCCAATGCCTTCTTCTCCTACCAGTTTACCTGACTCTGACGGTTCCTCAAATTCTGATAACGAGCAAGTTGATATGGATTTTTCATCTACTGCAGATGCAGTAGGTCCATAATTGTTTAAACAGTCAGAGTTGAGTGATCTGATATGAGACCTTGGTCTCACAAAGGAAAAAAAAAAGTGAACTGCTACAGTTACGATTGAAAGGAAAAAACCTTTTTGTGCCTGGAATTACCTTTTCTTGGTATAGACATAGAGATAAGGAGTTCAGGAAGTATTTCAAGAAGAAAGATGATCTGATCCACTGCTGTGACATTGCAGGATTGATAGAACAGCTAGGAAGGGATTACAATCCTGAAGAATGGAGATTGTTTGTGGATTCTTCTAAGAGGAGCTTAAAGGATGTACTACATCATAACAGAAACATTCTAACTTTGATTCCTGTGGCACATTCCGTTTCACTAAAAGAAAATTATATCACAATGCAAACTGTTTTAGATAAAATCAAATATCATGAGCACCGGTGGGATGTGTGTAGTGACTTGAAGGTGTGTGGTATTCTATTAGGACAACAAACAGGCTACACTAAATTCCCATGTTATGTATGTGAATGGGACAGCAGAGCTAGGGACAAACACACGTCTACACCTTCCTGACCCAAGAGACAAGTTTTGACACCTGGTGTGAAAAATGTTACAAATGCTGCCTTGGTTGACCCACAAAAATTTATTTTGCCTCCGCTACACATCAAACTGGTAATCATGAAGCAGTTTGTTAAGGCCTTGGACAAAAGTAGCCCCTGTTTCAAGTACATTGCAAACAAATTTCCACATTTATCTGATGCAAAAATCAAGGAAGACATTTTTAATGGACCACAAATTAGAAAGCTTCTGAAATACAGAAACTTTGAACGGACAATGAATGCCGTGGAACTTGCTGCATGGAATTCAGTAAGAGATGTCATAACGAAGTTCCTAGCAAATGTAAAGGATGAACAATATGAAACAATACTGAAAACAATGTTGGATGATGTGAAAGAGTTGGGATGTAGAATGAGCCTGAAACTGCACTTCCTTCATTCTCATTTCGATTACTTTCCGGAAAATCTTGGGGCTGTTAGTGGAGAGATGGGAGATTGGATGAACCAATGATGACCGACTACTGTTGGTGTTTGAAAAGAGAAGGCAAACTTGATGCAGTCAGACACTGGGCAGCCAAGTGTTCATTCCAAGGGGACATCTAGGACTGTTAAAGTTTATTTTGTTCACATTTATGAATTCATAAAGATACTGAATAAAAGTTACATTGTTTGCTTGTAAATCATGTTTAATTGTCAACATAAATTGCTTTCATTTCCTCAGAGTTGTTTGTTTATGTGTTTTGTGTAAATCAGTATTGTATTACAATAAATGCTAAATATTTCATTGTAATTTTACACTCAATAATTATTCATTGCATATAATAATTCAAGATAATATTCAACTATTTCAATATATATATAATAATACAAAAAATTATAAATATTTCCAATATTATCAACATTTTTCAGTACTTTTTATATGCAATATTCAGGTCTATCTCTTATTTTGATATACCTATTGTGAGAAAACGTGACATGATACATAGAAAAGGACAACGGATTCGTGTTCAGTGACCCAAAAATAATTAGGGTCACCTATCACACCTCTTGACGCAAAAAAAAAAATTGAAAATGCTGGGTTGTGTTATTGCCTAAGATCAGCTTTCCCTGAATTTAATTTTGTATGTTCTTATCATAAAGATCATCATCATCATCATCATCAATGTCCCACTCCAGTCGCCTGGGTGTGGTTAACAAGCCTCCTCCACTCCTTTCTGTCCTTCCACTTTTCCTGCTCCATTACTTCCGCCACAACCAATCCAGCTTCTCCAAATGTCCCTCCATTTCTGGTCCATCCACCTTCTTCTCGGTCTTCCAACTGGTCCCTTTCCCTTAACTTCTCTTTCCAATTCCCTTCTTGCTACCCGTTCCTTTCCCATTCTTTTTACATGTCCAAACTATCTCAGTCTTACTTTCTGTATGTTCTGTACTAACGGTTCTATATTTAGCACTTCTCTAATTTTAATATTTTGAATTCTATCTCTTCTTGTCTTTTTAACCAATGTTCTTAAAAATTTCATTTCTACTGCTTGGATCTCACTATCTTCTCTCTTATTAGTTACCAGCGTTTCTAGTCTGCATGTTACAATTGGTATGAAATACTGTTTATATAATGTTAATTTCGTCCTCTTGGGTACTTTGTCATCCCATAAAAGCTCTCCGACTTGATAATAAAATGTTGTACCTTTACTTAGTCTGTTATTAATTTCAGGGTTGAATCTAGCAAAGAAGGCAGCTAAGGATAACATGATGACAAGCATAATTGGCAGTCATACAAGTTTTAGTGAAAAATGGAAGGGTATATATAGGTACTTCAAGGCAGAAACAGGTTCCAAGAAGGACATTCCAGGAATAATTAATGAAGAAGGAGAGTGTGCATGTGAGAATCTTCAAAAGGCGGAAGTATTCAGTCAGCAGTATGTAAAGATTGTTGGCTACAAGGATAATGTCCAGATAGAGGCAGTGACTAATGCTAAAGAATTATTAAAATTTACATATGATAATGATGATATTTACAGTAAGATACAAAAATTTAAAACTAGATAAGTGGCTGTAATTGATCAGATTTCTGGGGATATACAAAAAAGACAATGGGTTGGGATATAGTACCATATCTGAAGTACTTATTGATTATTGTTTGGTCGAAGGAGCTATACCAAATGAATGGAGAGTTGCTACAGTAGCCCCTCTTTATCAAGGAAAGGGTGATAGACATAAAGCTGAAAATTACAGGCCAGTAAGTTTGACATGCATTGTATGTAAGCTTTGGGAATGCATTCATTCTGATTATATTAGACATGTTTGAAAACTTAATAACTGGTCCGATAAAAGGCAGTTTGGTTTTAGGAAATGTTATTTCACTGAAGCTCAACTTGTAGGATTCCAGCAAGATATAGCAGATATCTTGGATTCAGGAGGTCAAATGGACTGTATCGCGATTGATCTGTCTAAGGCATTTGATAGGGTGGATCATGGGAGACTACAGGCAAAAATGAGTGCAGTTGGACTAGACAGAAGTGTGACTGAATAGGTTGCTATATTTCTAGAAAATAGACCTCAGAGAATTACAGAAGGCGAAGCTTTATCTGGCCCTGTAATAATTAAGAGGGGAATTCCTCAAGGCAGTATTATTGGACCTTTATGTTTTCTTAGATATATAAATGATATGAGTAAAGGAGTGACATCAGAGGTAAGGCTTATTGCAGATGATGTTATTCTGTATAGAGTAATAAATAAGTTACAAGATTTTGAGCAACTGCAAAATGACCTCAATAATGTTGTGAGATGGACAGTAGGTAACGGTACGATGTAAACGGGGTTAAAAATCAGGTTGTGAGTTTCACAAATAGGAAAAGTGCTCTCAGTTTTAATTACTGCATTCATGGGGTGAAAGTTCCTTTTGGGGATCAATGGAAGTATCTGGGTGTTGATATAAGGAAAGAAAGATCTTCATTGACGTAATCACATAAATGGGATTGTAAATGAAGGATACAGATCTCTGCACATGGTTATGAAGGTGTAGGGGTTGTAGTAAGGACGTAAAGGAGAGGGTGTGTAAGTCTCTGGTAAGACCCCAAATAATAATAATAACAACAACAACAACAACAACAACAACAACAACAACAACAACAACAACAACAACAATGTCATTTGCTTTACATCCTACTAACTACTTTTATGGTTTCCGGAGATGCCAAGGTGCCAGAATTTAGTCCAGATTTGAACCTGCCAAGTTGGGATCAGAAGGCCAGCGCCTCAACTGTCTGAGCCACTCAGCCCGGCAAGACCCCAAATAGAGTATGGTTCCAGTGTATGGGATCCTCACCAGGATTACTTGATTCAAGAACTAGAAAAACTCCAAAGAAAAGTAGCTCGATTTGTTCGGGGTGATTTCTGACAAAAGAGTAGTGTTACAAAAATGTTGCGAAGTTTGGGCTGGGAAGAACTGGGAGAAAGAAGATGAGCTGCTCTACTAAGTGGTATGTTCCGAGCTGTCTGCGGAGAGATGGTGTGGAATGACATTAGTATACAAATAATTTTGAGTGGCGTCTTTAAAAGTAGGAAAGATCATAATATGAAGGTATTAAGTTGGAATTCAAGAGGACAAATTGGGGCAAATATTCATTTATAGGAAGGGGAGTCAGGGATTGGAATAACTTACCAAGGGAGATGTTCAATAAATTTCCAATCTCATAGAAATCATTTAAGAAAAGGCTAGGAAAACAGTAGGGAATCTGCCACCTGGGCAATTGCCCTAAATGTAGATCAGGATGGTTATGAGGGTGTTTAGGGGTTGTAATAAGGATGTAAAGGAGAGGGCATATAAATCTCTGGTAAGATCCAACTAGAGTATGGTTCCAGTGTATGGGACCCTCACCAGGATTACTTGATTCAAGAACTGGAAAAAATCCAAAGAAAAGCAGCTCAATTTGTTCTGGGTGATTTCTGACAAAAGAGTAGTTGATTGATTGATTCCATTAATAATGCTACCCAGATATGTAAACTGTTCTACATTCTCTAACCGTTCTCCATCTATGTTCACTTGGCTTCTCTTTTTCTCTTTTCCACAGTGCATGACTACACTTTTCTTTATATTAATTTCATTCCAAACTCCTTCAGATTTTCATTCCAAACATCCAGTCTCCTTTGTATTTCCTTTTCTTCCTTTTCCCAAATCACCACATCATCTGCAAATACCAAAGCATTCACTTCATCACTACTGATACTCTGTTTAACATGTTTTATGATTTCATCCATCAATATAATAAACAATAATGGTGACAGTGCACTTCCTTGCTTGAGACTTTTTTTTTTTTGCAATTGGCTTCACGTCGCACCGACACAGATATGTCTTATGGCGACGATGGGACAGGAAAGGACTAGGAATGGGAAGGAAGCGGTCATGGCCTTAATTAAGGTACAGACTTACTGGATACTGGCCGCACTTAAGCAGCTGCAGCTATCGAGCTTGGTGAGGTGGTGGTGGTGGTGATTATTGTTTTAAGAGGAAGTACAACTAGGCAACCATCCTCTATTTAACACTAATCAGAGAGAAGAAATGGAAGGGGTCCGACACTTTGAAAAATGAGGATATCGGCCAAAGAAAGACAAGGGCCACGAAGGGCGTGAAAGTGAAAGACTCCCTAGCCCTCGCAAACCTAATAGCGTCGGGGTCTGAAAAGAACAAGAGTTGACCAAGGGAGGTCGGATAGGATAGATGAAAGTGAGGAGCCTGGCACAAGTAAGTGGAAGCAATGCCAGGACTCAGCTGAGGGCCCCGTGGTCGCCAACCCACGCTCCAAAGTTCAGAGCCCCTGGGGCCTCGAGCTTGGTGAGATACTTTTTTTTTTTTTTTTTAAATTATAAAATGTTTCAGAGTCACCACTCCCCACTTGTACACTGCTTTTACTCTCATGATACAACATTTTTATCTTGTTAATGTCCGACTCGTTGGCTGAATGGTCAGCGTGCTGGCCTTCAGTTCAGAGGGTCCCGGGTTCGATTCCCGGCCGGGTCGGGGATTTTAACCTTCATTGGTTAATTCCAATGGCCCGGGGTCTGGGTGTTTGTGCAGTCCCCAACATCCCTACAACTCACACACCACACATAACACTATCCTCCACCACAATAACACGCAGTTACCTACACATGGCAGATGCCACCCACCCTCATCGGAGGGTCTGCCTTACAAGGGCTGCACTCGGCTAGAAATAGCCACACAAAATTATATATATATCTTGTTAATTAATGATTTTGGTACATTCCTTTTCAGTTGGCATTCCCATACATGTTTTCTCTTAACTGTATCATAAGCTTTTCCAAATCCAAAAATACAAAGATGATTTCCTTGTTCCTTTGCAGATGTTTTCCATTATTGTTCACACTGTAAATGTCAGGTCTATTGTTGACCTATTTGGTCTAAAGCCATATTGTTCTTCCTCTAATACCCGGTTTCACAGTTTGAGTTTAAGCTGAAGCTTTAGTAAGCCACGCACGCCGCTTAAGCAAGGCTTACTCTTTGGCTTAAACACAACGAGTTTCACAGTAGGGGGAAGCACGTGCAGCTTTACTAAGCTGAACATCTCTGAAGTTGGTAATGTTTGCGCATGCGCAGTGATTCAATTCTCATCTTTGTTTACATCCGTAGCCTATGATTGATTGACTTGTAGGTTATACATCGTTTATCAGCCAAGATAATTTAGAAAAATGAACGGAAAATGTGATTCCAATAATAGTAACAAAAATAAAGTTTAAAAAAGGTCACTCGCCCGTCCTGCTGACACGTATTACCACTACAGTCTAAAATGGCCATAACTTCTGAACCATTCATGCAAATAATGTCCTGACAAGGTTACTGTAATCCTTATAAAATACTGGAGGAGGTCAAACAATTTATTTCGATGAGGAATTAAAGGATAATATCGAAATATTTATTTAATGTTAAGGAGTTATAATTTTTTACCGCTGAGTATAGCATAAAATCGCTTCTAGAGGGCAAACGGTTGGAAATAGGTATATACCATTGCAGACTTTTTTGTGTAGGTTTCTATGCTCTACAATTCGTACGCTTACACTTGGGGTCTATCGTTGATGGTTCACGCAGCATAAGCCAAGAAAGCAAGTGACCGACCGACATTTTTGTCTCTTTTACTGTATATCGGAACACGGAAACTGTATTCTTTCACGAGCCTCGAAATATATTCAGAAATATAAGTTATTTAATGTTAATGTTATTGGTTTTACGTCCCACTAACTATGAATTTGAGCACCTTCACCACAGGACTGAAACAGGATCGAACCTGCCAAGTTGGGCTATAAGAAGGCCAGCGCTCTACCATCTGAACTGAATCCTTAGCTTAAACCTCAGTTTCATACAGCTTAAGCCAGTCACAGATAAGCTCGGCTTACCACTTGCACTCCCCACTGTGAAACTCATCCAGTGTTTAAGCTCCCGCTTAAGCCCGATCCAAGGCTTAAGCGTATACTGTGAAACCGGGCCTAACTGTGTTTCTATTATATCTCTCAGTCTTTTGTCTATGACGTTCTCCATTATTTTTATCCAATGTGATAATAGGGTTATACCTCTATAATTTTCATTTTTCTTCCTATTCCTTTTTTTAACAATGGTACAATGCTTCCTTGTTGCCAATCTTCAGGTATCCTTTCATCTTTCCACTTGGCATTGAGCGCTCGGTATAGCCACTGTAGTCCAATGCTTCCTGCTGCCTTAATCATATCAGCATTGAATTAATCTTTTCCACTTGCTTTACCTTTGGTCGTTGCTTTCTCTGCCCTTTCAAGTTCCAGTCATGTTATCGGGTTCTCTTTTTCCCTCCATCTATTATTTCCATTTTCTTATCTCCTTCTTCCTCTGAGCAGTCATCCTCATTATAAAGTATTTCAAAATACTTTGCCATCACCTTCTGAAGACCCTTTTCGTCATGTACTATGGATCCATCTTCTCTCCCTAATGCCTTGATTTTTTCTTTTCAGTTTTATTATTCTGTATAATAGTTTCTGATTTCCTCGACTATCTTGCTCAATTTTGCTGGTAAACTCTCCCCAACATTTTTCAATCAATCAATCAAACAATCAATCAATCAATCAATCAATCAATATTGATCTGCATTTAGGGCAGTCGCCCAAGTGGCAGATTCCCTATCTGTTGCTTTCCTAGCCTTTTCCTAAATGATTTTCCATCTGATCCTTTTCTTCCTTGATACTCCTCTTTACTTGTAGTTTCAATCTTTTGTATTCCACATGTAACCTTTCTATCTTATTCTCATTTATCTGATACATTTTTTTTTGCTTTTTCTTATCCATTTCTTTCTTCACCATGTTCCTTTCTTTCATTTATTTATTTATTTTATTTTTTATTTTGTCTGTCTACCACCGTATCTCCTTTTCCTTAATCTTTGCTTTTGTTTTTCCGCATACCTCAATTGTTGCTTCCACAAATGTCTGCTTAAATTGTCCCACTCTTCTTCTCCACTTCGTATTTCCGTGTTAGGCAACTTCCTTCTCATCCAATCTTGGTGTGCCATTCTTTTATCCTCCTCCTCCAATTTCAAAATTCTGATCTTTGGTTTCTTCTTCAATACAATTTTAGGGAGTCTTTCTTGATTTAATTCCACAATTAATAATCTATGATCACCTTCCATACTTTCACTGGGGATTATCTTCGTATTCAGGACGTATCTTCCCCATTCTCTGTCTGTTATTATAAAATCGATGAGTGTTCCATACTGTCCATCCCAACTATATTGGTTGATTTTATGGCTATTCCTCTTCTTAAACCATGTGTTCTTTATTATCAGGTTATTTCTGATACAAAATCCCAACAGTTTCTCTCCATCTTCATTTCTTTCACCATAACCATGTGTGCCCAGAACATTCTCATATCCCATTCTATCAATTCCTACATGAGCATTCAGATTTCCCATTATCATGATACCATCTCCAACAATATGTGTTTCTAGTTCATTGAGGAACTCTTATTTTTCTTCCATGCTACATCCCATCTGTGGAGCATACACCTGTACTATCTTCAGTAGTTCCTTGTTTACATGTATGTGCATTATTATAATTCTTTCATTTACATGCTCAACTTCAGCTATTGGTACAACATTCTGATTCACTACAAATCCCACTCCATTATTTTCTTTTCTCTTTACTGTTACCCATCCAGTACAAGGTGTACCCCTTTCTTAGTTTCTTCATTCCTTTCCCTTTCCATTTTACTTCACTTAATCCCAGGATGTCCAGTTTTCATCTCTCCATTAGGTCAATCAATTCATTTTCCTTCCCGTTCAGTGTTAAAATATTTATTGTTCCAAATCGGGTTCTGTTCTCTGATCTAACACTTGCACAAACATCAGGATTACCATCATACTGTGCAACTATAGCCAGAGACTTGTCAATTTCATTTCCAGTTTTAAACTTCCATCTGAGGCTTGTATTATACTTGAAAGCAAGTAAAAATGTACTCATCTGTTAACCTGCTAAGCCTAATGCATCTGAGCATTTTCTTTCGGGGTTTACTCCCTTAGCCTTTGAAGATCCCTCTTCTCCACAAGGCAGTGGTTTCCTCTTCTAATTTTCTTCAGAGAGGATGGGTTGTCTCATCCACCATCTTCGCCATTCCAAAGGTCTCCTTCTCTGCCTAAGATGCTGTTAAGGTCTTCACCCGTAACCCTGGGCATGTGTTCCATGTTATACCCCGTGAGACTGGGTCCCTGCCTGAACTTAAGATCTTTATACAAAATATTATGAACTCTAACAAAAAAAAGTGATCCTAATAGTAAAAATATAAATGAAATATTCATCAAAGGTCTTAGTAAGATTGACAATGGTATGACATGTGATATGTATAATCTTCTCCTAAAGCGTGTACTAGGACAGAAGCTTTGTGCTCCTTGTATAGAAAGTTTGTCATTAATCCTGAGAGAAACAAAAAAGGAAGTACTGTTCCAAATTAAAAGATTATGTACTGGTAATCAGTTCTTCAATAAATGCTCTCAGATTCAGAGTATTCTCCACCAAAAAAAAAAATGTAAAACAACTTTAATTCCAAGAAATTATCTACCAAATTAAAGAAAAATTCAAAAATACACACACACAAATACAGTAAACTGTCGATTACCTGAGTTAATGCAGAACGGAGATTGCACAGATAACCAAAAACCACAGATGTTCCAAAATACACATATTCTTACTGGAAACTGTACATGTACTGTATTTACAAAACATGTTACATATCACATTTGAAAGCCCACTGTATTACTTACGTGTTACTCACCGGACACTGACAACTTATTTACAAAATATTACATTTAAAAACATACTGTATTTCATATGATTTGCTTTCAGTTCACTTTCAGGAAATAATTGTCCAGTTTTCTCTATTTCTGTTTTTCATTGACAGGAAAATCAAGGAAACCTTTGGAGAAAAGAAAATTAGGTGTATGAATATTAAGAGCTCAGATGGAAAACCACTTTGTGAGAAAGAAGACAAGGCAGAAAGATGGCAGGAACATATCCAACAGTTGTATCAAGGTAAAGAAATAGATGACATGGTTCAGGAACAAGAAGAGGCTGTTGATGCTGATGAAATAGGAAACCCAATTTTAAGGTCAGAATTTAACAGAGCTTTGAGAGACGTAAATAGGAAGAAGGCACCTGGAATTGATGACATACCCTCAGATTTACTGACTGCCTTAGAAGTTTGTAAGATGTATGATATAGGAGAAGTGCCATCTGATTTTAAGCAGAATGTTGTATTAGCAATTTCTTTTCTTTTTTTTTTTTTTTTTTCTTTTGGCTAGTTGCTTTACGTTGCACCAACTCAGGTCTTATGGCGATGATGGGACAGGGAAGGGCTAGGAGTGGGAAGGAAACGGCCGTGGCCTTAATTAAGGTACAGCCCCAGCATTTGCCTGGTGTGAAAATGGGAAACCACGGAAAACCATTTTCAGGGCTGCCGACAGTGGGTTCGAACCTACTATCTACCAAATACTGGATACTGGCCGCACTTAAGCAACTGCAGCTATCGAGCTCGGTATACCAATTTCCAAGAAAGCAGGTGTTGATAAGTGTGCAAACTACTGCACTGTTCGTTTAGTATCTCATGCCTGCAAATTTTAACACACATTATTTATAGAAGAATGGAAAGACAAATTGAAACTTAGTTGGAAGAAGGTCAGTTTGACTTCATTACAAATGTAGGAAAACATGAAGCAATCCTACTTGCTCTGTATTGATTTATGAGGTGAAAGAATACTCTTAAACACTGCAAGTAGGAATGCATTGTTGAAAGTACTTTACATCTGATCTTAGAGGACCGAATTAAGAAGGATAAGCCCACATGCTAGGCGTTTGTGGATCTGGAAAAGACATTTGTTAATGTTGATTGGACCAAGCTATTTGAGATTCTGAAGGTGATGAGAATCAGATCCCCAGAAAGAAGAATTATCTACAATCTGTACAAAAATCAACCTGCAGTGATAAACATCAAGGGCTTTGAAAAAGAAGCAGCAATCCAGAAAGGAGTGAGGCAAGGCTGCAGTTTGTCTCCCTGCTTTTCAATGTTTATTTCGAACAGATGGTAATGGAAATCAAAGAAGAATTTGGAAAGGGAACGGCAAACTAAGGAGAGGAAATCAAAACTTTGAGATTTGCCAATGATACTGTTATTTTATCTGAGTCTGCAGAAGATCTGGGGAAATTGTTGAATGGTATGGACAGAGTCTTGGGGAAGGAGTACAGGATGAGAATAAAGTCCAAACCAAAAGTTATGGAGTGCATTCGAATGAAATCAGGTGATGCAGGAAATATTAGACTAGGAAATGAAGTCTTAAAGGAAGTAGATGAATATTGTTACTTGGGTAGCAAAATAACTAATGATTTCAGACTAGCAAAAGAAAGGAAGGCTTTTCTTAAGAAAAGAAATTTGCTCATTTCGAACATTGATATAAGAATTAGAAAGATGTTTCTGAAGACTTTTGTCTGGAGCGTGGCTTTGTATGGAAGTGAAACATGGATGATAACTAGCTCAAAAAGAAAGAGAATAGAAGCTTTTGAAATGTGGTGTTACAAAAGAATGCTGAAGGAGAGATGTAGAGATCGTATCAGGAATGAAGAGATACTGAATTGAATTGGTGAGAGGAGATCGATTTGGCTACATTTGATAAGAAGAAGAGATCGAATGATAGGACACATCTTAAGACACCCAGAACTAGTTGGTTTTTGAGGGAAGTGTAGTGTAGGTGGTAAGAACGGTTGGGGAAGACCAAGATATGAATATGACAACCACCTTGGAGCAGACGTAGGATGTACCGTAATAGTTACGTAGAAATGCAAAGATAGGTACAGGATAGGGTGGCATGGAAAATTGCATCAAACCAGTCTATAGACTGATGACTCAAACAACAACATGATCATCAAAAGGTTCACTCTATTTTCTTTCAGTATCATTCACAGTAGTACTTGAGTGTGTACTTAGTGTATAAAGGGTTGAATCATCATGAGGGTGAAGCAGACAAGTGTACCAATCCCACTACATTATTGTGTAATTATTTATTTGGTAGTTCCTTTTCTTTTTTTAAGGTGGATTATTTTATATATATATATATATATATTCCCTTGCATGATACAGGTGCAGTAAGGATATTTTCATTGTGAAGATTCTTATTTAGATTCGGAGGCAGAGCTGTGGACAACTGATTGCATTTGTTGTTATTTTGTTTCACATGTCCTTCAGTGTTGTACGTACACTGACTGACAGAGCAAATGCAACACCAAGAAGGAGTGGTCAGAACTTTATGCCAATTGCAGGGTAGACTGACGTCACTGAGGTATGCTCATGATGTGAAATGCGCCGCTGTGCTGCGCACGTAGCGAACGATAAATGGGACACGGCGTTGGCGAATGGCCCACTTCGTACCGTGATTTCTCAGCCGACAGTCATTGTAGAAAGTGTTGTCATGTGCCACAGGACACGTGTATAGCTAAGAATGCCAGGCCGCCGTCAACGGAGGCATTTCCAGCAGACAGACGACTTTACGAGGGGTATGGTGATCGGGCTGAGAAGGGCAGGTTGGTCGCTTCGTCAAATCGCAGCCGATACCCATAGGGATGTGTCCACGGTGCAGCGCCTGTGGCGAAGATGGTTGGCGCAGAGACATGTGGCACGTGCGAGGGGTCCAGGCGCAGCCCGAGTGACGTCAGCACGCGAGGATCGGCGCATCCGCCGCCAAGCGGTGGCAGCCCCGCACGCCACGTCAACCGCCATTCTTCAGCATGTGCAAGACACCCTGGCTGTTCCAATATCGACCAGAACAATTTCCCGTCGATTGGTTGAAGGAGGCCTGCACTCCCGGCGTCCGCTCAGAAGACTACCATTGACTCCACAGCATAGACGTGCACGCCTGGCATGGTGCCGGGCTAGAGCGACTTGGATGAGGGAATGGCGGAACGTCGTGCTCTCCGATCAGTCACGCTTCTGTTCTGTCAGTGATAGTCACCGCAGACGCCTGTGGCGTCGGCGTGGAGAAAGGTCAAATCCGGCAGTAACTGTGGAGCGCCCTACCGCTAGACAACGCGGCATCATGGTTTGGGGCGCTATTGCGTATGATTCCACGTCACCTCTAGTGTGTATTCAAGGCACGTTAAATGCTCACCGCTACGTGCAGCATGTGCTGCGGCCGGTGGCACTTCCGTACCTTCAGGGGCTGCCCAATGCTCTGTTTCAGCAGGATAATGCCCGCCCACACACTGCTCGCATCTCCCAACAGGCTCTACGAGGTGAACAGATGCTTCCGTGGCCAGCGTACTCTCCGGATCTCTCACCAATCGAACACGTGTGGGATCTCATTGGCCGCCGTTTGCAAACTCTGCCCCAGCCTCGTACGGACGACCAACTGTGGCAAATGGTTGACAGAGAATGGAGAACCATCCCTCAGGACACCATCCGCACTCTTATTGACTCTGTACCTCGACGTGTTTCTGCGTGCATCGCCGCTCGCGGCGGTCCTACATCCTACTGAGTCGATGCTGTGCGCATTGTGTAACCTGCATATCGGTTTGAAATAAACATCAATTATTCGTCCGTGCCGTCTCTGTTTTTTCCCCAACTTTCATCCCATTCGAACCACTCCTTCTTGGTGTTGCATTTGCTCTGTCAGTCAGTGTATTTATTTGGCTGTTGTTTTCCTCTCAAGTTGCAAATTGATTTTATGAATGTGTTTTGTGAAGTTCACATTTTATTTGAAAGAGAAATAACGTAGGGGAAGTGCAAGAATTTGAGCGAAGGATATGAACAAATAAACCAATCCAAATTAAGGATAATGATGTCAAATTTTAATGCTATATTAGGGAACTGGCTTTTTTCTCCTTGACACTGAGATGAACTATTGTTTATTAAGAGATGAACTCTTGTTTATTAATTGGACTGAGAAAGATATGTATTGTGGAAATTTCATGTGTATTTAAATGTCAATGGGAAGTGTGTGTAATGGATAATGTTATTGTACAGGCAGCCATCATTGCCCTATTGTTAACACTGTTGATCAAGAACTCGTATTATTCGACATTACACCTACACCAACTATCTTGTGATATTAACGTATCAATCTTAATTTTTATCATATGATTAATCTATAGTGTTTATAAAATTGAGTATATAATTGTCCACCCAATTTTTTTATAATTTTGCATAGTTTTATTTCTCATTAAACTTGGTGCACAATTTCATTCACAATTTACCATTTGTTTCTTTTTGTACTTTGTATCATGTCTGATAATTAAACATCTTTTAAAACTAAACTCTATGAACGAAAGACCCTGCAACCATTCGGTAACCTGGATGACTTGACAATGATAATATGTTCCTTCTGAGTCAAGCTGAGGTGAATTAAGAAACATACTAGGTCGCAAATGGGTATAATAGCTTGCCTGGATGGTGCTGGAGATTGAGGAAATTTTTCAAAAATAGCTGAACAACTTTATGACTATTCTTGTCAGTCTTCCACCAACATTGTAAGGCAAAAATTATTTATTTCCTTGTAAATTTACATTTCATGGCTAATGCTGTACATAACACAATCAACAATGCAATCAGCTGAGAATAATTGCTACCAACATACTGCAACAACCATCATAAACATTATATTACATCATATACAGTATTTTACTCGGGCAAGCAACTTTTGAGACTCCCAGAAGGATGAAAATAAAAAATTCCTTCATCCACATTGACTGTCAAACTCATTTGTGTTTAGCTGTATGAATTCCTAACAATTTGTGAACAATTACGGAAGACAACTGCCGTGTGGCAGTCCTCTTTTTGGTCTTCATGGAGAGAGGCCATACTTTTGTGAACGCTGAGGGTAGGTCATGGAAGATCTCTGGGCCTATACACTCTTACCTCATATATAGGGAGGACCTCCAAGGAGTTTTTGTGGCGTTGACTTCACCATGGCCTACATCCTCACAGAGTGCAACAATCTCTCTGGCCTAAGATGGAATCTCGACCTGCAGAAGACACTTGACCTCATACTAACCAATGATGAGAATACTGCTGATGTTGTCATTTGCTTTATATGTAAGAGACGATTATCAAGTGCATATAAATTACCAGTGTTTTTTTCACACAGAGTTTCACACCAGGAAAATGCTAAGGCTGTGAAGAACTGAGAAACTGAGCCTCCATAATTCCTTTCTCTATTCATGTATGTATTTCCTTTCCATGTTCTCTTTTCTATTTGCATATGGTTGAGGGTCAGAATAAAAGATGGATGCACTGTAAGACTTATTACCATTCCATGAACCTTAATATCACATCACGAATCCCAACATTTGGTGGCAAAACACGTATGAAACTAGTGACATATGGACGCAGCTTGCATATAGTGTTCAGACTTTTTGTCGCCTTCTACACTAAAGAAGGAAACTCAATATCGCGAACGACATTATAGCAAGAAGACTATGCCATGTCAGTTCACATCACATCATGCCACTAACGCCAACACTCTGTAAGAGCTCTCGTTCCATACCCATTCACTACAGATAAATCAGATTTAATTTAATCTGTCATTTGCATGTGCACTTGGGAAACAAGACTTGAACTACATGAACACAAGTTTGCCACTCCACCACTGTTAACCGAGTTTGAACTTTAAGATAAAGTTACACCCTCATGCGGCTAACATAAGCATGCATTTCTATCTGCTAACACACCCTGCAGTCTACTACAAGTACGAAATCACTCTGGAACACGGCTGGTCAAGCAGCTGTCAATCAAGAATTATTACCGGTGCCATATGCTTCAGAATGGCATACAATAGTTCTGTAAATAAGCAAGAACACTTGAAAAGGAAGAAAAAGACAGACAGAACAGCTGTGAAAAAATTCAGTACAGCAATAACTAGTGCAACTTACGGTGACCTCTCCAAATATGAATATAATCACATCAGACTCCAATATGCTTTACACCGGGTGAGTTGGCTGTGTGGTTAGGGGCGCGCAGCTATGAGCTTGCACCCGGGAGATAGTGGGTTCGAACCCCACCGTCGGCAGCCCTGAAGATGGTTTTCCGTGGTTTCCCATTTTCACATCAGACAAATGCTGGGGCTGTACGTTAATTAAGGCCACGGCCGCTTCCTTCCCATTCCTAGGCTTTTCCTATCCCATCGTCGCCATAAGACCTATCTGTGTTGGTGCGACGCAAAGCAAATAGAAAAGAAAATACTTTACATTGACTCACCGCCATCGATGACACCATACAGGAAGTTTTATTAGATGCTGAATATGAGTTAGATATCACGTAGATGTCGAAGAGAGCGATTCTAAAGGCATTGCAGGCCATCGAAGAGAAAAAATCTTCACTGATCTCCAGTTTGACATTATCTGTCACCAGCATGAACATAAAACCAAAACCACGCACAGCTGATATGCCACGATATCCAGAATCAATACGCCATGGCCACAGTAAAAGTCCCTGCAGTAAAATTAGAAAAATTCACAGGTGACACTGAGAACTGGGCATGCTTTTGGGAATAATTCAAGTCACCTATCAATAACAGTCAATCTCTCGCTAACATCGATAAGCATGTCTTCTTTTGAGGATATCTGGAAGAGCCGAAGAATCTGGTTGATGGAATACCATTTAGAGCTGATGCATACGAAGAAACAAAATGCACATTAATTTCTCACTACAAAAACACTGACCGCATCATTTAAGCCCATTTGGATTATCTTTGCAGCCTTGCAACCAATTTCAGACGACACCCTCCGCTCCAAATACCATCTACATAGAATACAATTGGTGTCTACAAGCCTTATGAACCTTACGGGAGAATGTAGATCACTACGGATAGATGTTATCTCCAAAAATTCTACGAGTAATCCCTCATAATACTGTCTGCCATTGTATAACTTATTTCAGATGAGAGGGCGTTCATGAAGGTCATATCATTAAGGTGATGGCGTTCCTAAATGGGAAGGTAGAGGCTGCTATGATCACACAGAAAAACAGGGAAGATTTCAGTTCATCAAATTTCTTCTATGCCATGGCTGATCAAGAAGTCAAAACGTAGAGAATGAAAACAAAGCAACCACATTTTGGATGTTGTCTGTTCTGAGAGGCACGAGGATACTGGAACCAGGACTGTGTAAAGATCTCCAACACAACTGAGCAGATTGAAAAGCTAAAGGCAACCAACCAATGCTTTTTGTGTCTCAGTAGAGGTCACACTATGAAAGTCTGCACAAAGAAGAGTAAGATGTCATGCACAAAATGCAAGCAGTCTCATCACGTTTCGATCTACCATGGTGAGTAGGTCGCCACACTTTGCGGGAAAGATCAAAGTTAATTTACTGACCTTCACATATCTTCAAACGGTTAATATTTGGATCACAGGGTCAGCTGGTCTCAGAAAACGTACATGTTGCATTTTGTATGCTGGAAGTCAATCAAGTTTTGTAAGTAGAAGTCTGGTAGATCAGCTTCAGTTAACTATCATGGGAAATAAGGATTTGACAGTTGCTGAATTTGAGTCATTTTTTCATACATCTTCAGCTCACTGCTGGAGTATGAATTAAGACTACATTGCATATTTCAGCAGTTCAGCATGAAAATGTCTACATGTTGCATCTGCTTGTTCCACACAAAGTACAGTCCCTATCACACAAACAGAAATTGATACTTGCTGATCCCAAGGATGACAATAATTATCTTCCAACAGAACTTCTCATAGGGGGCGACCAGTATTGGAAGGTGTTTCTTGATCACCAGCCAATATGCCTATCAGACTCGTTACTACTCCTTGCTTCTAAATTGGGTGGATTTTGAGTGGTAAATCAGGAACTATAGTCAGCAACGTAAACGTGAACCACATTCACACTGATGAGGAACCATCTCATGTGGACGATGATATGCAAAGATTTTGTGATCTAGAGATCTTAGGAGTTAGGGAACATCAGAAAAGGACACTCGCTGCAAAAGATGCTGCCATTCTTCAAGGATTTCATGACTTGTTTAAAATTCAAGATGGGCAGTGAGTTATGTCCCTACTGAAGAACGAAGATATGGTCTTGCCCTCCAACCATAACAACGCAAAATATTGTTTTTGCATATAGCAGGAAAACTTGCCAGAAATGCTCACTTTGAAGAGATGTATCAATCACTTATGATGGACTACTGTACATCAAAAGGAGACACATTGAGATTCTACACAGGAATCGACTGTGTTTTTATTGCCTCATCACGCTGCAAAGAAAGAGCAAAATGGTACTGTGAAGTAGACGATCGTCTGTGACGCATTATCACAGGAGATAGACGCACCATCCCTTAATGATATTTTGGAAGCAGGCCCTAACCTGTGCCAGAAATATTGTCTACGTTAATCTCCTTCTGGATCTACCGTCAAGCCATAGTAGGAGATGGAGCTCGGGCTTTTTTACAATTATTTCTGGATACGAATGACCGTGATTTAACACTATTCTTCTGGTACAGTGTCAAAAAAGACAAACAAGGAAACTGGCAAGCTGGAGATGATATGGCCATGCATAGATTCACGCTCCTGCCATTTGGACTCACAAGTAGTCCATTTCTTCTGTCCGCTATACTCCAGGAACTAGCTACGAGTTTCAACGATCGTTTTCTGACAGCAGCAGCAGTTCCAGATCAGAGCACCTTCATGGGCTACTTTACTGCCGGTGCTGAAGATTACAACAGAGCTATCATCTTATATTACGAGTTGACAGGTTTACTACAACAGATACGAATGCCAATGGCAAAATGGGCAATGAGCTCTGGACCATTCGAAGATGTCTGGAAAGCTGGAGGATACAAAATGAAGAAGGAAATTGGAGTACTTGGTGTATGATGGGAGACTGAATCAGATTCATCACTGACAATTCTTCTGCAGG
This sequence comes from Anabrus simplex, assembly GCF_040414725.1. Lineage (NCBI taxonomy): Eukaryota > Metazoa > Arthropoda > Insecta > Orthoptera > Tettigoniidae > Anabrus > Anabrus simplex. The sequence continues at coordinate 247,901,287 of NC_090267.1, read as the reverse complement.
ATCTAGGAACAAAACAGCATCTTTTGAACATGACCTCAAAGTTGTACGATCTTCTGGGATTACTTTCACTGTTGTCTACAGTACAGTCAGAAAAATTCTCTTCTAAGACACCAGGTGTAGGGGTAGAGAATGCGACAAGAGACTTCCCCATGACATTGCATTGAAATGGCAGGTTTGGATTCCCAACCTTACAGATCAAGTGTGACCATCCCAAGGTGATTGGTTTATCATACTTGGCACCTGAGATGTTGCATGTCCACGTGTTTTGCAATGCATCGGAATGGGCCTATGGAGCCGCACTATACAGGTCATTCGGTATCTCTGGTGAAGATTTTGAAAGACCCTGGCAGCATTATCAAATTGAGCACATCAAAACTGGGAGTGATGATTCACGTCAGTACTGAGAATGTGTGTGTAGAGTTTAGTGACAGCTGCAACGATGCCGAAGCAGACCGACCCTTACTGGGAGGGTTACATAACAGCTCTTTCCAATGCTAAATATGGCTATTCTGCAATCCAAGGAATGTGCAAGAAGCATGATTTATTGATATCAAAGAACGGGATCAGTACTTAATTGAATTTCTGCCAAGCAATGGATTTCGACATCACAAAATCTACGCTGTGGAGTGACTGTATGGTTGATCTAGGCTAGATTAGAAAGTGATGCAAACTGTTGGCAGATGTTTATTTCCAACCAAGTGACGGAAATCCAATGCATTCTGAGTCCAGCTCACAGCCAGGATAATCCAGCAGACCTCCTGTCATGAAGAATGTCCGCAGAGGAACTGCAATCATCTTCACTTTGATGGCATGGTGCGCCGTGGCTAGCTGATCATCCAGACTCTTGGCCCCAGAATAGTGCGCCTAACATCTCACTTTCAGAGACTGGAAACGCGCATCATCAAATCTTCATTGTTGTCACCTGGGAACCTCCCACTGAAGTCTCAAAATTTGGCAGTTACTGGAAAAAATTGCATTTTATGGTTTGGAATTATGCTTTCTGAACGTCAGTCAGAAAAACTTCTTTGTAATCTCACTACACGAGAATTAGAGGTTGCATGATTGCATTGGATGTATATAATCCAGCGAGAGAGCTTTTCCAAAGAGTACAATGCCCTGAAAGAAGAAAGAAACTTGTCTGGAAGCCCCAAGATTCCAGAATACAGCTTTCTTACAGGTTGGCCTTATTACATTGGGAGGGTGCCTCCACCATGCAGACCTGCCGATACAGCAGAAACATCCTCTGTTACTCGACAGTACACACCGCTTCACTAAGTTGTTGATCCTTCAGATGCACATACGGCTACACCACCTCAGAGTCAGAATCGTCCTCTCAGTACTAAGCGAAGAATTTTGGATCCTCAAGGCACACCAGGCTGTAAATTGTAAAGGAGGTCATCATTACATATCATTCTGCTATGCAAGATCGCGAGGAGCCAACAAGGCAATGAGATCGAAGCCCCGTTGCTTGCAGACCGTGTCCAACATACTATGCCACCTGCAGTTACTAGTGTGAATTTTACATGACCACTACATGTTAAGGTGGGGGCCCTGTACAGAAATCATATATTGTTCTCTTGTCACGTGCAGCTACAAGGGCCCTTCACCTTGAACTAGCATTGGACATGACTGTGGAAAAGTTTACGATGACTTTTAAATGGTTTGTAGAAGGAAGAGGGCTCCTACATACCATCTACTCAGGCAACACTAGAACATTCCAGATAGAACACAGAGAAATGCAACAGCTCAGCCAAGTCCTCACCAACTCACGAACGAGCCAGTAGTTAACACACAACGGAGTCTGGTGGAAATTTATAGCATCCCAGGCAGCTTGGTGGGAAAGAATGGTGGGGATGATTAAAAGATGCCTAGGAAAGGTTCTGGGAAAGACTCTAATTAGTAAGACTCAGAATACTATTAGTAGAAACAACTGTTAACTCAAGACCAAGTCATTTCCTGAATGGTACAAGAGTAACTGCCCTGCCCGCCGGCTCCAAACCCTTGACCCAGAGACACCTGACGAAGGAGGCCAGACTCAGGAAGGAAATTCAGGGGGACTTCCTAGAGATGGAGGAATGTATATCTTCTTGACCTCAGAAGCTACCATGAAATTCGACTCCCAAATGGATACAGACAAGGGTTAATGCCAAGTAGAAGACATCATGCTGCTTCGGGATAAATTGCAACCTACACATCTGAGGCAGAAGGCACAAATCGCCGAAAGCAGACCAGGCAGAGACAATAAAATACGAACCCTCATCCTTCAGATGGCGAATGGGACCAAAATGTTAGTGTTTTACTGTAGAAGTATTGTAAAGAAAGGAATAGAATTTAGTAATTTAATAGATATATACTTACCAGATATTGTAATAGGAGTTGAATAATAGCTGAGAAATGATATAATGGATGCAGAAATTTTCTCATGGAACTGGAGTGTGTACCATAGAGATAGGACAGGAATGGTAGGAGGGGGAGTATTCATTCTGGTGAAAGAAGAATTTCTAAGCTACGAAAAAGTTAAAGATGACAAACATGATATTCTAGGTGTAAGGTTCATTTCTAAAGATAATAGGCAACTTGATGTCTTTGGAGTGTACAGACCGGGAAAGGGTAGCGCTGATGCTGATTCAGAATTATTTGATAAGATCTTAGAAGTGATGCTTCCACGGTGTGTAGTACTAAATATTTGATAAGATAATCAGCTATGTGGGAAACAATATGGAAAGGAACGTGATTACAGCGGATGATCTCAATTGACCAAATGTCAATTGGGAAGGTAATGTGAATGACGGGAAATATGACCAACAAATGGCAAATAAGTTAATATGGGAAGGGCAGCTGATTCAGACAGTGATGGAACCAACTACAGGGAAGAATGTTCTGGATGTGGTGCTGGTAAAACCAGATGAGCTCTATAGAGAAACTGAAGTAATAGATGGTATTAGTGATCACAAAGCTGTTTTTGTTGTAGTTAAAAATAAATATGATAGAAAGGAAGGTCTTAAAAGTAGGACTACTAAACAGTACCATATGGCTGATAAAACAGGCATGAGGGAGTTTTTAAAAGTAACTATGATCAGTGGAAAGCAGTAAATAAAAATATAAACAGACTCTGGGATGGGTTTAAAGCAACTGTTGAGAAATGCAAAAACAAGTTTGTATCTTTTAAGGTGGTAATGAATTGTAAAGACCGGGCGAGTTGGCCGTGCACGTTGAGGCGTGCGGCTGTGAGCTTGCATCTGGGAGATAGTAGGTTCGAATCCCACTATCGGCAGCCCTGAAGATGGTTTTCCGTGGTTTCCCATTTTCACACCAGGCAAATGCTGGGGCTGTACCTTAATTAAGGCCACGGCCGCTTCCTTCCAACTCCTAGGCCTTTCCTATCCCATCGTCGCCATAAGACCTATCTGTGTCGGAGCGACGTAAAGCCCCTAACAAAAAAAAAATTGTAAAGATCCTTTTTTTTTTTTTTTTTTTTTTTGCTATTTGTTTTACGTCGCACCGACACAGATAGGTCTTATGGTGACGATGGGACATGAAAGGCCTAGGAATGGGAAGGAAGCAGCCGTGGTCTTAATGAAGGTACAGCCCCAGCATTTGCCTGGTGCGAAAATGGGAAACCACGGAAAGCCATCTTCAGGGCTGCCGACAGTGGGGTTCGAACCCACTATCTCCTGGATGCGAGCTCACAGCTGCGTGCTGCTAACTGCACGGCCAGCTCACCCGGTTTGTAAAGATCCACTACATCATAACAGAAAGGTAAAGAGACTAAGAAGAAGGTGCAGGTTGGAAAGAAATAGAGTTAGAAATGGCTGTGGAAGCAAGGAGAAATTGAAGGAACTTACTAGAAAATTGAATCAAGCAAAGAAGTCACCTAAGAATAACATGATGGCAAGCATAATTGGCTGTCATACAAATTTTAGTGAAAAAATGGAAGGGTATGTATAGGTACTTTAAGGCAGAAACAGGTTCCAAGGAGGACATTCCAGCAATCATTAATGAATAAGGGGAGTGTGTATGCAAGGATCTTCAAAAGGCAGGATTATTCAGTCAGCAGTATGTAAAGATTGTTGGTTACAAGGATAATGTCCAGTTAGAGGAGGTGACTAATACTAAAGAAGTATTAAAATTTACCTACGATAAGAATGACATTTACAGTAATATACAAAAGTTGGAAATTAGAAAAGCAGCTGGAATTGATAAGGTTTGAGGGGGTATACTAAAGACAATGGGCTGGGATATAGTACCATATATGAAGTACTTATTTGATTATTGTTTGCATGAAAGAGCTATACCAAATGAATGGAGAGTTGCTATAGTAGCCCCTGTGTACATATAAAGGAAATGGTGATAGATATAAAGCTGAAAATTACAGGCCTGTCAGTTTGACATGCATTGCATGTAAGCTTTGGGAAAGCATTCTTTCTGATTATATTATACATGTTTGCAAAATTAATAACTGGTTTGATAGAAGGCAGTTTGGGTTTAGAAAAAGTTATTCCAGTGAAGCTCAACTTGTAGGATTCCAGCAAGATATAGCAGATATCTTGGATTCAGGAGGTCAAATGAACTGTATCGCGATTGATGTATCTAAGGCATTTGACAAGGTAGGTCATGAGAGACTACTGGCAAAAATGAGTGCAATTGGACTAGACAAAAGAGTCACTGAATGGGTGGCTATATTTCTAGAAAACAGAACTCAAAGAATTAGAGTAGGCAAATCTTTATCTGACCTTGTAATAATTATGAGGGGATATATAAATGATATGTCAAGTTTCAGGGAGGAAGGAGGTCTGAGATTGCTCTTGGTAAACTGTCAGAGTGTAGTAAATAAACAATTAAAATTTGGTACATTGATGGAATCTTATGAGACTGATGTGGTGATAGGAGTGGAATCGTGGTTGAGAGAAGGGGTGGGTAATAGAGAAGTATTTCCAGAAGGGTACACAGTCTATCGTAGAGACCGAGGAGATAAAAAGGGAGGGAGGGGTGTTTATTCTGGTGAAGGAAACTTATTGTTCACATGAATGGTTTACCGATGAAACGGATGAAACATTAGGGATAAAATTAGTTTGTCATAATATGAAGGAGGTGGGAATTACAGGAACATACAGGCCTGGAAGAGAGAAAAGAGACATGGAAATATTTGAGAAAATAATAGATTATACTCATAAAAACAATAATAATGTTATGGTAATAACTGGGGCAGATCTAAACTTGCCTGAAGTTGAATGGAATGGAGCTGCAAGTGAAGCCCATGAACAGAAACTGGCAAATACGGTAAGTTAATTTGGGAGGGAGGATTTACACAAGTAGTACAAGAACTGACTCGTCTCAATAACTTACTAGATGTATTCTTGGTTAAACCATGGATAATTGTTGATAAAACTGAGGTAATTGAAGGAATAGGTGACCATAAGGCTGTAATAATGGATGTAGAACTGGTACCAAAAAGGCTTAATAAGAGGGTCACACAAGACAAGAAATTGTACAGAAAAACTAAAGTTGATGAATTTGGGACTTACCTTAAATCACAATTCAGTTGTTGGATAAGTGAAGGGAGTAATGTGAATACACTTTGGGCTAAATTTAAAGGAATCATTTGGGAAGGAGAGAAGAGATTTGTACCTGTTAAGAAGGGTAAAATGACCTCAGACCTTGTTTATTATACAAGGGGAAAAAAAAATTAAAAAGAAAATGTAGAATAGTAAACAGGAAAATCAAAGAGGGTAGGGAGAATAGAGAAACTAGAAAACAGCTAATGAGGGAACTGAATAGAGTGAAAAAGGAAGCAAAAGAGAATTATATGAATGGCATTCTTCAAGAGGGTAATGACCACAAAGGGAAATGGAAAAAGCTGTATTCATATATTAGGAATCAAAAAGGAAAAGGAATCCAAATTCCTACAATGGTGGGAGAAGGGGGTGAACACTATTTAACAGATACTGAGAAAGCAAACCTCTTTAGTAGGGAATTCAGAGATTCAGTAGAAGATTGTCAGGACTTGGAAACCATAACAGAAGATAGAGGGGGAGAGACACATAGGGAAACAAGAAGCTTTTCATTCACAAATGAAGATATTTTCAGAGAAATCCAACTGCTTCAGCAAGGAAAAGCAGCAGGAAGTGATCAAATTACTGGGGAGGTATTAAAGACAATGGGGTGGTATATAGTGCCTTATTTAAAATTTCTCTTTGACTATGTCATAAATAATAGTGTAATACCAAAGGAATGGAAGGAATCTATAATAATACCAATTTATAAAGGAAAGGGTGATAAAAGGAAACCACAGAACTACAGACCAATCAGCCTGACCAGTATAGTTTGTAAAATACTGGAGAGTTTAATAGCAAAGTACATCAGAGGGATATGTGATGATAAAAATTGGTTCATGAGGAGCCAGTATGGATTTAGAAAGAAATTTTCTTGCGAGGCACAACTGGTGGGATTTCAGCAGGACATATCAGATCAGTTGGATTCAGGAGGCCAGTTAGATTGCATAGCCATAGATCTTTCCAAAGCCTTTGATAGAGCGGAACATGGAATATTATTAAAGAAATTGGAGGGAACAGGATTGGACATAAGGGTTATACGTTGGATAAGAACATTTCTAAATTCAAGGGTTCAGAAAGTCAAAGTAGGAAATAATATATCACAGGAAGAGAAAGTTTGGAAGGGAATTGCACAGGGTAGTATAATCGGTCCGTTACTTTTCTTAATATACGCAAATGATTTAGGGAACAATATAACATCAAAAATAAGATTGTATGCAGATGACATAATTGTTTATAGGGAAATAAATAACATTGAGGATTGCTCAGAATTACAAAGGGACCTTGAGAGTATCCAAGAATGGGTTGAAGAAAATAATATGAAGATTAATGGAGGCAAATCAACTGTTACAACATTTACAAACAGGAGCTTTAAAACTGAATTTGAATATACTTTGGATGAGGTAGTTATCCCTAAAGATGGCAAGTGCAAATACTTAGGTGTGAGATTTGAAAGTAATCTGCACTGGAAGGGTCATGTTGATGACATTGTTGGGAAAGCATACAGATCGTTACATGTCATAATGAGGCTATTTAAAGGATGCAACAAAGAATTAAAAGAAAAAAGTTACTTAAGTATGGTTCGTCCATTATTGGAATATGCAAACAGTGTTTGAGATCCTCACCAAGAATACCTAATAAAAGAACTAGATGGTGTGCAGAGGAAAGCAGCAAGGTTTGTAGCAGGGGATTTCAGGAGAAAGAGTAGTGTATCAGAAATGTTAAAGGAACATGGTTGGGAAACTTTAAGTAAGAGAAGGGAGAAAACTAGACTTATAGGATTATATAGAGCCTATACAGGAGAAGAAGCATGGAGAGATATCCGTGAGAGGCTTCAGTTGGAAAATAATTATATTGGTAGAACTGACCACAAGTACAAAATTAGAAAGAATTTTAGCAGAAACGATTGGGGTAAATTTTCATTCATTGGGAAGGGCGTGAACGAGTGGAACAGTTTACCAGGGGTAGTGTTTGATCCTTTTCCAAAATCTGTACAGATATTCAAGAAGAGAATAAACAACAACAGAGAAAATCAATGAAATGTTAGAGGGCATTCGACCAGTGCAGGATATTGTAAATAAAAAAATGTGTGTGATTAAATTAATTCCATCCCCTGGTCTATGGAGTTTGGACAGCCCAAGTAGGGGACTGCCTGTAGGGGTGAAGTACAGTGGGGACTACGAGGGCCCTGGGACCGCTACGGTAGCTGTGAAGGCCCTTCAGGAACTCTGAAAACTGGTGGCAAAAGGGGCTCTGGTTAAGACGCAGCAGGTCGTTATGCTACTTAGGTTCCAAAATGGGTAAAATATAAATATGTAAATAAACTCAATGTTAATTTTAATCTTATACCAGTTGTATATTATTATTAGAAGTAATTTCACATACTGTATATGAGTTGACTATGTTTGTAAGATATTATAAGTAGAATTTTGTAAACAATATAAATTTATTAAGGACGATTTGTGTGTTTAATAGAACAAATTATTAGCGTAAATTGTATAATATTGTATTCTAGGAAAATTTTCTTCGTCTCTTGTTAATTTAAAATTTAGTGCTTGACAATAATGTATTTTAGTGTACCACTCATTTGCAAATAAAGAGATTTTGATTTGATTTTGATTTGATGTGTAAAGAAGTGGAATCAGAGGTAAGGCTTATCGCAGATGATGTTATTCTGTACAGAGTAATAAATAAGTTACAAGATTGTGAGCAACTGCTAAATGACCTCAATAATGTTGTGAAATGGACAGTAGGCAATGGTATGATGATAAACAGGGTTAAAAGTCAGGTTGTAAGTTTCACAAATAGGAAAAGTGCTCTCAGTTTTAATTACTGCATTGATAGGGTGAAAGTTCCTTTTGGGGATCATTGGAAGTAGCTAGGTGTTAATATAAGAAGAGATCTTCATTGGGGTAATCACATAAATGAGATTGTAAAAAAGGGTACAGATTGCTGCACATGGTTATTAGGGTACTTAGGGGTTGTAGTAAGGATGTAAAGGAGGGGGGCATATAAGTCTCTGGTTAAGACCCCAACTAGAGTATGATTCCTGTGTATGGGACCCTCACTAGGATTACTTGATTCAAGAACGGGAAAAAATCCAAAGAAAAGCAGCTCGATTTGTTCTGGGCGATTTCCGACAAAAGAGTAGCGTTACTAAAATGATGCAAAGTATGGGCTGGGAAGACTTGGGAGAAAGGAGACGAGCTGCTTGACTAAGTGGTATATTCTGAGCTGTCAGTGGAGAGATGGCGTGGAATGACATCAGTAGATGAATACGTTTGAGTGGATTCTTTAAAAGTAGGAAAGATCACAATATGAAGATAAAGCTGGAATTCAAGAGGACAAATAGGGGCAAATATTTGTTTATAGGAAGGGGAGTTAGGGACTGGAATAATTTACCAATGGAGATGTTCAATAAATTCCCAATTTCTTTGCAATCATTTAAGAAATGGCTAGGAAAACAACAGATAGGGAATTTGCCAGCTGGGTGACTGCCCCTAAATGCAGATACAATTGATTGATTGATTGATTGATTGATTGATTGATTGATTGATTGATTGATTGATTGATTGATTGATTGATTGATTGATTGATTGAAGATTTGTCGGCCTATACAGCTGATCTTCCCTCTGGAGATCAGCCAGGATGGGGAGAATGTGGAGAACTGAGAAGCTGAGCCTCCATAATTCCTTTCTCCATGCATGTATTTATTTCTCCCCATTTTCTTTCCTCTTTGCATACAGTTGATGGTCAGAATAAAAGATAAATATACTGTAAGAAGTATTATCATTACATGAACTTTAATATCACATCACAAATCCCAATGGGCTGTACCTTAAATAAGGCCATGGCTGCTACCTTCAGAATCCTATACCTTTCCTGTCCTTCCATCACCTAAAACCTTGGATTTGTTGGTGCGATATTGAACTAATAGCAAAAAAACAGTGTTACTCAGGAAACTTATGTTCCCTTTTGATGTGCTTGTGTCCTTTTCAGCTTAATAAAATAATTTTAGTGTTATTTTTAAATTCCGTTTCAAATTCCCTTGTTGAATAAATAGTTTTATTTTGTTTCTATCTCCGCTTAACTTGTTCAGAAATGATGGTTACCTAGTTGTATTTCCTCTTAAAACAAAAGTCACCACCTCTGCCATTTGAGTTCCCACCTCAGTCAGATGAATTGATTATACCTGCATCTCAAATTTTGTGTTTTGTCAGTCCCGTGTTTGAAACCGGAAGATCATATAAACTACCAATACAGAACCTGACTATTCCTCTAAGTTACTAGACGATTTCAGGTGGTAGCAACAGAATTTCAGGGTCTGAAAGCACTCTTTCAGAGGTAGGAGTATTTGAGAAAGTTTGAAATTCAGGAACTCAGAAATTTTCTATCATTGCAAATCCATTTTTTAAAATCAAGAATGCTGAACTAATTTGTAACACTTCTGCAAAATTTCAACAAAACTTTCAAATAAGCCATGGTTCCATTTTCTATCTACAATACGTAAACATTCATGAGAATATCAAAATTTGACTGTTTACTACACAGACATTTTTTTCTAACATTCTCTATTTTTTTGTTCAAATGAAAATGGGCCAAAGATATAGCAGTACAGTACATTTCAGATGAAGACAAAAGTATGTATACAGTTTCAAGAAAATCAAAGATAGTAAAGTCCAGGACTGCGTTGATTTCCCATGGAATAGCTCAAGAACAAACATAAAGCTACTTGATATGAAAAGTACTCTTGTCCAACATGTCAACATAAAGGATTGCATGTGTTGTTGCTTTAATCTGTATGATGTTAGTGGAACATTTAACATCAAGGAAGAAAAAATAAAGAGCAGAAATAAATTAGAATTTCTATGTCATGGATGCCATGATGGACACAGGTTGGTCAGGTCCAAACCAGGAAATGCAGAGCACTATCACACATGGCTGGCAGTGCATGGGATCCACCACAAGTTCTGTGAGAAACTGTACTTTCATCAACCAGATACAAGATGTGTGTGCCAGCTCTGTTTGAAATTGTGTGACATCACTTCAGCAAATGCCACAAGAGTACAAAATCTCTCGCAGAATACAGCAAAGAACAGAATAGATATTATACACATTTGTGCACTTTTCTGTAAATAAAATTAGGTAAGTAGAGTCATCTGAGTTTGAGTAAAAGAACAGTATTGTGTAAAATAATAATAATAATAATAATAATAATAATAATAATAATAATAATAATAATAATAATAATAATAATAATAATAATAATAATAATAATAATATATGGTAGTATAATGGCTGGCAGTGTATTATTATTATTATTATTATTATTATTATTATTATTATTATTATTATTATTATTATTATTATTATTATTATTATTATTATTATTATTATTATTATTATTATTATTATTATTATATATTCATCAGTAGATGAATACGCTTGAGTGGTATCTTTAAAAGTAGGAAAGATCACAATATGAAGATAAAGCTGGAATTCAAGAGGACAGATAGGGGCAAATATTTGTTTATAGGAAGGGAAGTTAGGGATTGTAATAATTTACCAATGGAGATGTTCAATAAATTCCCAGTTTCTTTGCAATCATTTAAGAAATGGCTAGGAAAATAACAGTTATAATAATAATAATAATAATAATAATAATAATAATAATAATAATAATAATAATAATAATAATAATAATAATAATAATAATAATAATAATAATAATAATTTTTATTTAGGATTTGTCACGGGACAAGTAGTATGGTATAATTGAATATTTTACCCACTTTTCTTCTCTGAAGAACAAGGGCACTTCAGTTTTTATCTTTCTGCTCTGTAACTCATCTTGAAAGAGCAGAGAACAAAATATAGGCTTTCTTTACCAATGGCACACAGAAAATCCATTATTATGATTATACAGTACTTCATAACCATGTGTCAAAAATCCAATTTACAAAAGTTGTTTTGCTGCTGGAACCATGAGGAATATAAATGAAGGAACATATGAATTTATTTGATAGGGAAAATAATTTTCGATGTGCTTCCATATCCTGTAGAAAGTTTTTTCATATCATGATCTGTGGGTAGATGCAAGTTTGAGGAAAATCTGTTTGTTATTTCAAGTTAGACACTTAGAAAATTGTGATCAGTAGTCCCCAGTACTAAGTAGGCCTCTGTGTAATGTCTACCTCAGTGGATTTTGTATTGGTGTGTGTATACTTGTATCCAGGACCACATTTAGGCATAGGTCTGGGACCAGGGGGACAAATTCATGGAGATGACAAAAAAATTAATCATGTCCATAAAAATATTAAAACAAGTTTCAAATTCATTCGGGAAGAGACATCTTAGAACATGAATGAGGGAAACTTCATATTGTGGTGAGCTGTGGGCGCTGTTCTTACACTGTCAACTATTTTGGTTTTAGGAAGAACGAGTAGGATAATTTGGCATAATTCATTTCCCATGCTGTTTATAATGGATTTTAACTGCTAATTAGTTGCTGTTTGTTTAGTAGGTTTTGTGTTCACATCCTCACGTGTTCCTGTTTAGTTACAGTGTGGAGATTTATTTATAAACTTCTGTTTCAAGTTCCTTCACTGAAAGGTATTTTTGGACCTTGCAAGAATTAGAAATGATTTACACTGATCTCAAACTCAACAACACTTGGTGGCTTGCACTGGTGTCCCAACAGGACACTAGATTAAGGTTATCAACCGTCCGGCTTTTTCCAGACATGTCCTGCTTTTCAATCATTTTGGTTATGTCCGGCCGGCATTTCTAATTTATTGACATTGTCCAGCATTTTTCGTAAAAGATTGCTCACTTAGGTTTTAGGCTGAAGACAGCATGTTATTGTATCGTACATCAACTCCATGTGCTCAGGGTGCTACTTCTGAGGGTGGAAATAAGTAATACTAATATTCGATATATTGAACTCGAAGTCCAGGCATTGATCAACCAATCAACGCGCTTCATTTCCACGTTTATGGTGAGAGAAACCGGAAGTGTCGAGAGCTACAGTTTACATGTGCTTACCATATGATTTGCAGCTATCGTGTTTGGTTATCTGGTTGTCACCGTAAATTATAGTGCGAGTATGCAGCGAGTGGAGTGAAATATTAATCTCATTGCATCCTATTACGTACCGGTATGTCATCTTTGGAACCTGAAAGGCGTGAATCTAAAAAAAAACAGTGTAAATTTTTGGATAAACTAAAACATAAGTATCCTTGCTTTACTCACGGACGCAGTGAAAGTGAAGCAAAATGTGCAGTGTGTGATAGTTATGTTAATGTCAGATACAAAGGTGTTGGTGACTTGGAAAGACACGTTAACAGTGAAAAATACAAAAAGACGGTGAGAACTAGGTCAATATCATGTTCAATGTTATCATTTGTCACTCCCAAATATTCACCAGATGATAAAAATGTTCAAGCCACGGAAGCTACAATGTCATTTCATACAGTTTTCCATCACCAGTCGTACAAATCAATGGACTGCACAGCTAAATTGAATAAGAGTATGTTCTTAGGTTCTGAAGTAGCACAGAAACTGACCTGTGCAAGAACTAAAACAGAAGCCATAATAAATAATGTTATTGCTCCTCACTCGACAGATATTATAATTGAAACTCTTAACAATAAAGTTCCATTTTTTGGCCTAGGAACAGATGCAAGCAATCATGGTGCACTAAAGTTGTTTCCAATTGTTATCCAATTCTTTGATTACAAAAATAATGGCATTCAGATAAAAGTTCTTGATTTACAAGCATGTCCAAATGAAAGTTCTGAATGTATTTCCTCCTATATTTCAGATACTCTCAAAAAGCATAAAATTACTTCTAGATGCATTGCATTTTCTGGAGACAATGCCAATGTTAATTTTGGAGGCCTTGCACACAGGGAAAGGAAGAATGTATTCTCTGCTCTCAAAAAAGACTTGAATGAAAACACAGTAGGTGTTGGATGTCCTGCTCACATTCTACGTAACTGTTTGCAACATGGAGCTGATGCTCTTCCTGTTGATATTGAGTCTGTGGTGATGAAAATTTTCAACTTCTTTCATATATGTGCAGTGTGCACTCAGGAACTGAAAGACTTTTGTGAATTTGTTGATGTAAATTATCTGCAGCTTTTAAATCATTCTAAGACTAGGTGGTTAACATTGTATCCAGCAGTTGAAAGAATCCTGCAATTGTTCCCCGCTCTGAAATCCTACTTTCTTTCTCAGGGTAGGAAGTCATTGCCTTCATCAATTAGAAACTTCCTTGAAAATGACTTTTAAGAGCTCTATCTTTTGCTTCTTTCCTCAACCATGCACATTTTTCACTATAAAATTTTGTCACTTGAGAAAGAACATAATTCAGTTGTAGAAGTGCTTGAACTATTAGAATCTGTCCAATATTCATTGAAATGCAGATTTGAAGGTCAACTCATTCCCCTTAAAGTCAGACAGATGTTAAATACAATTTCCGAAGATGGTTTGGATAAAGAATGCAAAGTGTTTATGGAGAATGTATCTTGTTTCTATGAAACCTGCACTGAGTACTTGGATAAATGGATGCATCCTATAGAGGAATTCAAGTGTTTCAAATGGTTGAAAGCTCAAAACATTAAAGACCTCAGCTTTGACGATATTGTACCATGTATTCAGTACTTACAGTCAATAGGTGTAGAAATAGATGATTCAAAATTATTCGACCAATTCTGCAACGTAAGGGCTTATTCTAAAACTTCAACTTTGGATAAAGATACAACACTAGACCAACAATGGTCTGGGTTTTTTTAATAAGTGCCAGAACATTGGGTATTTTCTGAACTTTTGAACATTTGCCAGTTTTTCTTTGCCATACCAGGCAGCAATGCCTCCACTGAAGGTGTGTTTTCATTCATAAATGCTCAATGGACAAAAGAAAGGAACCATTTGTTGGAAGAATCAGTGAAAGGAATGTTACTTGTGAAGTTCAGTTTCAAAAAGGTGTCGTGTGAAGAATATTATAAATATGTACTTAAAGAAAATAACTCGCATCTTCTTTCAAAAGTAGGTTCTGTTGAAAAATACAGCTTCAAGGAAATGAACTGCAGCAAGGACTGATCATTAAGTAAGGTATTTCCTTTTGTAAAAAGTTGTGTGTAATATATGTATAATTTTGTTATCGATTGAAATTGTCAGGCACTTTTCTTAAATGTCCTGCTTTTTGCTAAGCAATGTCCTGCATTTGGAAATTTTCAGTTGGTAACCCTACACTAGGTGTAAATATCTTGGGGAAGTGAGGCAATCCAACTGACAAGCCCACTGCTTCATTTGGCAAAACACTGGTAATTTCATTATTGAAATGACCTAAAGATCTTGAATACTTATAATTCTAATATTATTGTGATATAAAAAAAAGATAGTGGACTGAAAGGATGGGAGAGAGGAACCTGGCGCATATGCATACATGCAAGTACCATAATTTATTTTACCTGTGTCTCATCACACACATCCATAGCTACGCAGATAGCGACACCTCCTTGACGCTCAATTTCTTTCTGAAGCTCTTGTAACCTGTCAACTCTCCTAGCAGCAAGGGCTACCTTCGCTCCAGCCACAGCTAAGTGCTCAGCAATTGCTGCTCCAATACCAGAAGAAGCTCCAGTCACCAAAGCAACTTGTCCATGAAGCAGCTGGGCAGCTGCAACATGTTACTTAGCTTGTTGAGGAAACAAAAATATCTTAAGTTCTTTTCTTTTTATTATTAAAAACTATTCTGGAGTCATTATTGTATTTTCATATAGCTTCCCATCTAACTATGATTACATTAATATCCATTCCTTGTTGTGAGTTTTCTTGATATATAAATTATGATGTGAAATCAAGCTTCTATGGTTATGAATAGTGAAACAGATAACGTAATCAGAAAGTTAATTCAGCTCTCTCATTTTGGCAACCAGTCAATGACTTCAACAGCAGAAGAAGGAGAGATCCTCAATGGTAGGGGTAGTGGAAGACCAAAAATGCTACTGCCTTGCAGATGGAGGAGGGCTCTTCAAAGACTTGGGTAGAAACCCTGAGAGAAAATCTTAGATCTGCCTAAATAATGAGGGTTTAGCAAAAGTCTAATAACCCATTCTGGAAAAAAAAATTCCAGAAAGAAAAATGGATGTTGGACTGTCATCATGAAGATGACTAGGAACAAAACTGGAAGTACAGTGTAATGGAAGATATGAATATGTCAGATATACAGTAGAGTGATATCATGGCATTTTTCTGTTATTCATTGTAGGTAAACTTCTTACAAGGATCCTGCTTAGCTGCGTGCAAGTCATCTCTGAGAGGTCTCAGAGTCAGAGTCTCAATGTGGTTTCAAAGCCTCCAGAGGTACTGTTGATATGATCTTTTGAGCAAGGCAATTGTAAAATAAATGCAGAGAACAGCACAAACCTATTTTGTGTTTTACGACCTGGGAAAGGCCTTCAATAGTATTCCAAGACTCGCTATGTGGGCAGTTCTGAGACACTTTGATCGAGAGCATTTTGTAGGCCTGGTGCAAGCACTTCATGATGGTATGACTGGACAGATTCTCCATCAAAACAGCTTCTCTGAACCATTCCCAATCACACATGGATTGAAGCATGGTTGCGTACTTGCTCCAGCTCTCTTTGCCTTGTATCTGGTGGCCATGCTTTATGAAACAACAGACAACCCCGGTATAGAGATTAAATACCGCTTTGATAGTGACCTCTTCAACTTGGCCAGACTTTGCTCACGAAGACATACCAGTGTTACTTGAGTAATTGAAATGCAGTATGCTGATGATACCTCATCACCGGCTCTTACACCTGAGGAACTGCAACAGTCAGTCAACAGTTTCAAGGATGTGTATGACCTTTTTGGCCTCACCATCAATGCCAAAAAACCAAGGTACTTGCTCAGCCTGCACTAGGGACTAACATTCCAGAATTTAACTTTACCATCTCAAACACCAGACTTGAACAAGTAGAGCACTTCACTTACCTTGGGAGTATCGTGTCAAAGAGCTGCACTTCAGAACAGGATGTGGAAAACAGGCTTTGTGTTGGCCATGAGGCCTTTGGCCGACCATCACACAGAGTCCTCAGGAATTAAACCTTACAATTCGCACAAAACTAATGGTGTACCAGGCTTAGCCATCTCTACACTTTTCTATGGCTGTGAAACGTGGACGTAATACCGGCATGGACATCAAAATAGCTGGAGCGCTTTCACCAGCAAAAACTGTGCTCTATCATGAACATCAAGTGGGAAAACTACATCTCTAATGTTGAAATTCTCGAGAAAGCATGTGCTAAGAGTGTAGAAGCATTAGTCATTGGCCATCGCCTCAGATGGGCGCTGTATGAATGACAACCGACTACCGCGTCAGATCCTCTATGGTGAACTTGGCTCTGGTTCAAGACCACGGTGTGCCCCCACCCCCCCACCCCCTGAGACATTTTAAAGACCAACTGAAACAAACCTTAAAGATGGCAGAAATAAAGCAACACACCTGGGAAACACTTCCCAAGGACCTTTTACTTTGCCGGAAAAGTGTCTGTGCCTCAGTTCAACACTTCGAACAAGAACGCCGCATTCATGAAGATAGTAAGCAACAGGAACGCAAACTGCGCTAAACGCAGCCAAGATCTCCCCCATCTCTCAGCTGCGCGATGTGTGGACGTATGTTCTACACAAGAATTGGCCTGTACAGTCACCGGAAGTTTAAACACAAACTGCTGTGAATCGAAGTGAGCTATTAACCAGGAAATCTGTAAACTCAGAAACGAGTAACTACTGCCGCCACCGCCAACAATGACAGTGGAGTGATGAGAAATGTTTGGAAGCAAAGGGTGTGTCAAATCAAGAACTGACTACGTCTGTAGCACTAAAAGAAGAAGTATGGTAACATAATAACTAAGATATTTGAGGGCATATCTTTTTATTCCACTGGATATTGTTTTCTTCTTTACCATAAATCACATAATGGATAACAAACATTAGCAAAGCACTTAAAACCTTTAACTATTATTAAATCTTCATACTTACTATCTTTTCGTCTCCTATGGGGTCGAGGAATCAGTCCAATTCGTGTCAAATACCTCAAATATTTTCTCATCAGTTCTGTATTTACAGGAGGGTACTCAAGGTTGTGTAACTTGAGTACAGCATCCAAATTTTCTTGCGTGTATGTGCTCATATTTGAGAAAAAACTTTCATCTCTATGAAAAATGAAAAAAAAAATTGTATTAAAATAATCACTTTTATGACAACACTCATTAAATATTGCATATTTGAATTGTAAACTATCTAAAATCAAGGTAACAAGGCTTTTCCAAGGAATCGTTGTAGCTCAATCTCCCAAATCCATTCTTTCCTCCAGTGTACCATTAGGATAGATGAGTGTAGATCAGGGCCTCTCAAATGCCCAAAATCTCACGTGTGCAAATGGAGGCGCAAGAGCTCCGTGCACTGTGCATTGGTCGCGCTCGGCTTGTCTTGGACCAACGCTTCGTCTCTGGGCTACTTGGCTAAGCTCGGTGCAACTCAGCTTGGATTTGGAGCGCTACGGGGCAAGTGTGGAAGAGGGAGACAGGCGGAGTGAGCAAGACAGGCATGAGGAAAGAGAGAGTAAGCGCTATTGCTCCAAATCGAGGAGTGGGGGGGGGGGGGGGTCTGCACTCTGGTCAACCAAGCGAAGTCGTCTTTTGCACAGTGCATGCACCAAGCACATGCAGCCTGAGAGGCCCTGGTGTAGATACTGGGAGTATTAGCAAGTGAACAAGAACAAAATAATGTAAATATACAAACAGACATGGATAAACTCCTTTTGCATTAAATTATTCTTTCCTGGGTTTATCAAACTTTATCCTATCTGAAGAAAACCAAATTTATTAAGATGGCAGTGTGGGAAGATGTGAAATTGGCTCTTATCTTTTGCATTTATCCTTGCCTCACCTAATTTCTTCTCCTTTTCTCATGGAGGTGGGGGTATTTATATCTATGGTATACCCCATTTGTCAAAAGAGGCAACTTCCCAGGGACTCATAACTTGGAAGTAGGGTTAGCAAACATGCGCCTCCTAGCTGAGTGAGGCATTACTTCCACTCACTTGAGCTGGGCTACTCACTTTCATCTTTCCTGTCTGACCTCACTTGGTCAACCATTGTTCTCCTCTGATCCTGACAATATTAGGTTTGCCTTTATCTTTCTTCTGACAATAATTTAATTCTTCAAATGGTAGGAACTCTTTCTATTCCAATTAGCATTAGAAGGGAAAGCGTGCCTACCTAGTTGTATTTCCCCTTAAAACAATAGTCACCACAACCATAATGATATAATTTCCCTTCCAGAATCACAAGTCAATTCAGACCTGTAAGAATTATTTCTTAAATGCCTGAATGTTATCCTCAACATCAGAAATGATATCAGTGCTGTGGCATTCTCTTTTCTTTTTTTCTTTACATGGAAGGAAAATCTTAGGAATGGCCCATATTGCTTTCAAATAAAGGGATATATTGATCAATATATATCAGACTTGTTGCCAACTGAAGGCAAGTCACCCTCTTGATTTCAGGACTGGTAAATGGTGTTTGCAAGGTGGTATGCAGAATAATGGACATCTCTGTACACGTTAAACCTAGCAGTATCTCCATTACAATAGTTTTCACCCATATCACATGAAATGATCTCTATCATTCAGCCTTGCCATTCAAGACAAACAAGTTTGTTCAAACCCTAAAGCCTGTGCCTCCCACAATGACAACCTGAGGAAGCCCTTTACCACTAAGGCTTACCCCACCCAACTAGTTAACCACTACATCTCCTGTGCCGTAAACTCTGCAGTAAACAATTATAAGTATGAATGAATTATTTGAGATAAAATGTAACATATAGTAATGGCACAATAGAAATACACACAAGTGATCCTGGGTTGAATTAATTCTATTCCTTTCTTTATAAGACTTCTACAGTTTAACACTAACAACTTTATGCCAGCCTTACTCGACTTCCAGCCACCTGAACTCTCATCACTGCTTCCTAGTCACCCTGTCTCCCTGGATGTACCTCCCTATAATCCTTCTAAACAAATACTTTAACTTATATGCACTTATGTCGTTCAAGTAAAGGCTATCTGAGCGCAAATCCATATCTCCAACTCACTTATTAGGATCACTTAGTTTTTCACATATTCAGTCCATAGTCTAATTTAAATCCCTGATCACCCTCCATTCAGTATCCCTCCTACATAGTGTTCCACTGATAATAATAATCTCTTCTCCCTTAAACTTCTCCTGTGCTGCCATAGCCAAATTCCACACTTCCCCAACCATTTTAGTACTTATTCCTGCTTGCCTTACGTTGTTGGTACCAACGTGAAAAACTACCACTTTCTCCTTCCCCTATTCTTTCCTCAACATCTGTCTTAGCCTAATTCCTGGATAACACTACCCTGGTTCTCTTTCCTCCACACACTTTCCCCACATTATAGACAATAAAGGCCCCATACCAAAACACAGATCTTAAGTCTCTCTTACTTGAAGAAACAACTACTGTAAATCTACACAATGCAACTTACTTGACTAGTGTGTCCAGCAGATATAAGAGAGCTTTAAGGTTGCCAGCTGACTGTTCAGAATTCTCCTCAGCTGTTTGCTTAACTTTATTGTACCATTCTTTGTAGGGTAACACTTGTACAGCATACCCGTGAACCCGTAGCAACTGCCACAGCAAACTGAAAGAAGCCATCACTTTAATTATCTCATATGATATGTAGAAAAGGGCCTACAATTTTTGAGCAAATGGTGTAGTTTTCCAAAGGAATTGACTGATTATACTTTTTTTAAATCACATAAATCCAAATATTTTGGCTAGACTCTTATCAATGGAAGAACAAGTACAAAGGATAAGTTCTACTGTTGAATCCTTGACAGTGCTATGGGTTAAAAGAGGAAAAGTGAGAGAGAAAGAAAGGGGAAAAAGAAAAAAGGTGGCAGTTATCTGATGTTGCAACTAGGTACTTCAATAGGTCTAGGCACTAGCTAATATCTAACTTCAAAGCCCTTTGTCTTGAATGGGGTGAGTAGTCAGGAAAAAATATTTGAGGGCTCTAAAAGTGTTTTCCCCCCCTCTCTTCTGTCTAGATGTTATTCCATTCCTTCTTTTCTTTCTCCTGGAAATCTTTGAAATTTTGTATCAGTCTCTTGAAAGTTGTTCTGCTATTATTCCCATCTTTCTCATATCTCTCTTTATACTTTGCATCCACTGATTGCCATTATTACTCTTGTAAATATGATTAAAAATTTGTTTTGTGTGTCTGGCATTATCCATGCTCTTAATGCAGCTCAAGAACTTAACTCTCCTCTTCCTGATTGTATCAGACATTCTTTCAGTTTCGTTACTTTTGTAGTGGACTGCATTCTTCCAGTGACTGAACTCCTTATTTTCAGTCATTAATGGACCCCACATTTTTCTTAGAATTTTTTTTCCCCTTCTATTCCGCCTGTTTCCATGGAGAACATACACTCTGTAGTATATGGACATTCTGGTTTAATTACTGTGTTGTAGTGCCTGATTTTAGTTTTGATGGAGATACTGTTCCTATTATAGGTATCCTTGATCAGTTGGTAAGCTTGTTCCAATTTCCTTGTTCTTGATTTATGTGCTTCTTTGTCTAGACCATTAATTTAAATTACTTCCAAAAAAAACCCCACGGCACTTAACGTCCTTGAAAGGGCTTTGGCCTGCCCAGCGACTGCTGCTCAGCCCGAAGGCTTGCAGATTATGAGGGGCCGTGTGGTCAGCACGACGCATCCTCTGTCGTTATTCTGGACTTTCGAGACCGGGGCCGCCATCTCACCATCAGATAGCAAACCCAGCAGAGTTAGTCGGATTTTTGAAGGGCGGGAAAAAAGTCCATTCAACACTCCATGTCATACGATGTCGGCATGTAAAAGATCTCTGGTGCCACATTTGGTGTTTACCTGACAAAATTCATGAAATCTCAGCCATAGATGCCCAAGAGAGTTTTGGTTATTTACTCAGTCTGCCATCTAGTAGGCCTAGAGTAAAACAGAACGTCACAAGTGACTAGCAGACAGCCAGATGGCGTCAAATCGAAATGTCTACACACGGTAGCTGAGTCCATACGATTATTATTATTATTATTATTATTATTATTATTATTATTATTATTATTATTATTATTATTATTATTATTATTATTACATATTTTGAGAATTTGTTAAGAAGGAAGCCATACTTTTCAGTGTTGACACAGTTTAAATGTAAACTTAAAAGCTTTCCACTCTGCCAAACACATAATTCCAGTATAAATATTACACTGTAACATACCTGTAAATAAACACATTATTAAACACGGAATGAACACAGTATTTATTGCTTGTTTAACAAGGTATTTTATACAACGTTATAGCATAATACAGTAAAACCTCGTTAAGATGTTTCTGCAGGAGACAACAAAAAATAACGTGTTAAGAGAGGAAACATACTACTTAATATACAAATAAAAACTATCCAACTGGATTCAGAAACACTAGATATGATTTTTTCCGACATGAGGGAATTTAAGTTGTGTATCCGCAGGTAGCTCCTACAATGAAAGTTATATCTACCATTTCTAAAGATGAGAAGAAAGTATTAAAAAGGGTGAAAACATGCGAGAATAAATATGAAAACTTTTTCTGCTGAGGCTTATAAAATAACAAGTGCACTGAAAGGTGAGAAAAACACCAAACATCAAATATGAAAACATGTGCATAGGGGAATAAAAATATCAAAGTATTATTATAGATCACACTCTTTCTAAAACAGATGTTAGTAGGAGCCATTTATTTCAGAGCAGTGGGTTATTAAACATTATTTCCTGGTCACACTCTTAGACAATGAATTGGAGGTTACACTAGACCATGTGCGACCAGGAGGAATGACTTTGGTTGCCATTTTGAATAAACTTCGACCAACTCGAGTGATCGAGTCGAAACTTGAATGTGCGAGTTAAAACATTCACAACCTCTGCGCGCTTTAAGATGTGGATGCCAGTCCACTTTCTGACAGATTTTGTCTTCAATAGTAAGGAATTTCATGACTTTTTCCGCATCCATAACTAGGCTATCACAAGACATTTTTTTATTAGTTGCTTTACGTCACACCAACACAGATGACCACAAAACAAACTAATATGCACCATGCTAGTCAATTTCACATGATCATGTTCCTAATCCAGATATAGGCTACCGAATCACATGACAAATATTCGCTACACTTCACTGTACCACTCAACACAAAATAAATTTTCAACTTCTGAATGTGATGCGAAATACAAGTACAAATAGGTTCACTGTGTTATTCAGCAATTTCGCTGCTAACCGGCAAGCAAAACTGAACATTCCTGATGCTAACGACTTGCTTCCCAAAGGTGCAACTTATCCTGTGAAGTTCAGGAATTTGAGGCCTTTTCTCATAATCACACAACTGTGGCGATAGCTCTTACCAGATTTGAAAATCAAATTTCTTTCACAAGGGATGACAAATAACATTTTCAGGGCTAGGAAGAATATGATTGTACTCTACTAAGCGGTAATAGTGAAAATTTGTGATGCAATAGGTATGTTTACATGTTCCTAATCCAGATATAGGCTACCATACCACGTGACAAATATTCGCTACACTTCACTGTACCAGTCAACACAGAATAAATTTCTAACTTCTGAATGTAATGTGAAATACAAGCACAAATAGGCTCACTGTGTTATTCAGCAATATTGCTGCTAACCAGCAAGCAAAACTGAACATTCTTGAGGCTAACGACTTGCTCCGTGAAGGTTCAACTTATCCTGTGAAGTTCAGGAATTTAAGGCCTTTTTCCGTAGTCATGCAACTGTGGTGATGGCTTTTTCCCAAGTCGGAAATTACGTTTCTTTCACAAGGGATGACAAATAACATTATCAGGGCTAGGAAAATTTGATCATACTAAGCAGTAATAGGGAAAATTCGTGACGCAGTAAGTGAAGTATTTTTACATAGTTTTAGTACAACGAGAATTGGGACTTCAAATTTACAATGTGCTAAGCAGGAAAGCATGTTCATGAGGAACGCACTAACCAGGTTTCACTGTATTTATATTGAAATTGTGTATTCGGCAAACTGGAAAGCTTTTAAGTTTACACTTATATTTTGAGAGCTTCATGCCATCTCTTAGCTTTGCTGCTCTTATAAGACAGAGTGTTTGTGTATAGAGGGTCAAAAAGTAGAGGGACAAGATTTAAATTAGATTTTAAAATTTCAAACTTATCATAATGATCTTAAATCATGGATAGAAACACTGGTCTCAAGTGCCCTCTGGTACTGATTGAAAAGAAACGTTTGTATTTTTTGATCGTGAATTTGACATCTTTGGCAATTTTTGCTACAATACTATATCTGAAGAAGGGTTCCAAGTACTCTGAATAATCTTTTATAATAAATCCTTTCACTTCCACTGTCATAAATTTTGTTGATATTACATCATACATTCAAGTTTCCTCTGCATAC
This sequence comes from Anabrus simplex, assembly GCF_040414725.1. NCBI lineage: Eukaryota > Metazoa > Arthropoda > Insecta > Orthoptera > Tettigoniidae > Anabrus > Anabrus simplex. The sequence continues at coordinate 247,877,180 of NC_090267.1, read as the reverse complement.
GCTCTATGACAACAAAGTGCTGGTCACATGGCACTTAACTGTGTCCATGTTCTCGAAAGAAGTGAGTGATTTCTTCAAATCTACCATGGATGACCAGATTGTTCCAATATCGTATCAGTGTAATGTTCATATTCTGTCCACAGCAACCATCTCTGAATACCAGAAACTTGTTATATCACTGTTAAAAAATGCCTGAAAGTAATGTTCTAGTACTGATAGAACTTCGTTATCCCCTTCTTTGCCTCTAACTCGGCCAGCACTACATTACACTCTTTTTGCTTTGGTTCTTTCACCTTAACATCAAATGCATGAGCTGTATGTTTGTAGCTCTTAAGATCCTCTCCAAGTGATGTCTTAGCCATTACTCTCATTTCTAGCTGGATTTTTGCTTTCACTTCTTCGCGTGTTAAGCAGGCGTCACTTCTAGGTTGGCCGAATGGGTAGTTGTGGTTGTCCCAACAATACTTTAAGAAATATGAATACCGGGCGAGTTGGCCGTGCGGGTAGGGGTGAGCAGCTGTGAGTTTGCATCTGGCAGCTAGTGGGTTTGAACCCCACTGTCGGCAGCCCTGAAGATGGTTTTCTGTGGTTTCCCATTTTCGCACCAGGTAAATGCTGGGGATGTACCTTAATTAAGGCCATGCCCACTTTTTTCCCAGTCCTAGTCCTTTCCTATCCAATCGTCGCCATAAGACCTATCTGTATTGGTGCGACGTAAAGCGAAAAGAAATTATGAATAAGGTATTTCGCATGACGCAGTTTTAGGATTTTGCTTCTTTGCTTTAAGTTCACTGTAGACTTCCAGGAAAAGGTCTTCCAGGAACATGAAATAGAGTTTTACTGTATCTAGAGCAGGTGAATAATATCTAGCTTTTCTACCGCGTTTCCCATAATGACTTAATTTATATGGAATGCTTTCAATGTGATCCCTAATTTTCTGCACTATGTCTATGTTTTTCCTTTTTGGCCTTGTGTTTTGTTTTCCTTGCAAGTCTTTCCTTTTGTTAATACCTTTCCTGCCTGAGATCAGAAAGTCTCCTGACCCACTTTACATCAATACCATGGATACTAGCAAACCCCTCCCTGCCGACTTCATTTACACTTCATCGATAAGGATCTGAAAAAAATAATGCTTTTGTTAAGGAAATTACATGATAGCTCATAAATATTTTGCAAAATGAGACAAGTTAAACAATATTCAAGTCTCGCTATTAAAAAACAGGAATACTTCATTTGTGCTGCGAATTTTGCCTCTTTTTTTTCCCACTTTGAGACACATGTTCTGTTTTCTTAGAGTTAACCTTTATTAGGTTCTGAATGCATCTTGAGCATTCTGATCTCCCAAACTGTTGAAGGTGTTGAGTATTCTGCATTTTATGTTGTCTGTGAAACTGACTAGGTAACGTTGTGTGCATCTGAAGAAACCATAGATCCAATAATGCATTGTGGAGCAGAAATACACAAGGATGCAATAATTTGCTGTTTAAAATTTACATAGCAGTCATTTTCGATATGTGTCGTTGTGTCATCTTAATGATGATCTTTAAAACCACCAAACCTTTAAAACCTCTTTAAATATCTGCAATACAATATTATTACAAGAATGAAATGAGATTTTCTTCTGATGACGCAGAGCACAGTTCTTTGCGAAACGTAAAGAATTTCACCTCATTTTCTTGACACGGCATAAGTCCAAAAGCCTATACAGTATCATGTCTATAAGTACGGGCCGTGAAAGCATGGCAACAGAATTAAATAATATTATCATTTAGACTTTCACGGCCCGTGTAACTATTCATGAGGTATATTTTTGAGCTTATGCCGTGTAATTAATTATAAAACACACTCAACGCGTTTCGAAAGGAACCTTGCCTTTCTTCATCAGGAGACAAGAGAGAAATGAAATGACGCATAAAAGTTTGCAAGGAGAAAGCAACAAGGAACTTGAAATGGTGCCCTAAGATGTAAACGGGATGCCATTTTAGCCCCAGATAGAGACAACGAATGGCAACAGTAAAGCATTATTCTCTAATGGTTCTAATAATAGGTAGCCATGATTCACTGAGGTTGTAGCCTGTATCGCGGTTGAAATTATCTAGGTGTTTACGTATTTCAACCGCCTCCCTGATAATTCTTGGGCGATATTGCTTTATACGGGCAAGAACATCCACTTCTTGGAACAAGACATCATGACCAGGTGTTAAGGCACGATCAGCAACAGCTGATGTATCAGGTTGGTTGAGTCTGATACATACCGTTCTTAAAGTCTGCCCAATATAAACCTTGCCACGAGTACAGGGAACTCTGTAGATACCAGGTTGTTGCAATTTAGGCAAACTATCCTTAGTTGGTCGCAGGAGTTGCCTAATCTTAATTGATGTTCCAAAAACAGTTCGTAAATGGTACCTACGTAAGATTTTAGCAATACGATACATCGTGTTATGTATCTAAGGTAGGTAAGCAGTTCCTTTTACATCTTTTTCCTTAACAGACGTCCGATTATGTGCTGATTTCAGAACCGTTGAGATCAAAGCTCTGCTGTAACCATTACTCTCAAAGGTGGTTCTCAAGGTGTCAATTTCCTCTTGTAGAGCTGACACTTCACAAATCCTTAGTCAGAGTTGTAAGGATACTATGTTTCTGGGCAGGGTGATGGTGAGAATCTGCATGGAGATATCTATTGGTGTGTGCAGGCTTACGATAAACACTGTGTCCTAAAGATCCATCCTCTTTCTTGGTGACGAGAACATCTAAAAATGGTATTTTGCCATCAGATTACATTTTCAGGGCGAAACAAATGGAAGGGTGCTGGCGATTAAGGTGACCCAGAAAGTGACTAAGATTGTCTTCACCTTCCGTCCATACGACGAACGTATCATCCACATAATGCCACCAGATCTTCGGTTTGCAAGGTGCCGACGACAAAGCTTTCTCTTCGAAGTTTTCCATGAAGAAATTAGCCACAACAGGAGAGAGAGGACTTCCCATAGCCACACCATCTGTCTGTTCATAATATTTCCCATTCCATAGAAAGTAGGAGGAGGTCATGCAGTGGTAGAAAAGCCTTGCGATCTCTTCAGTGAAAATATCATTAATGAGAGACATAACACCATCAACAGGTACTTTCGTAAACAGAGACGCCACGTCAAGACTCACCAAAATATCGCCTGGCTGAAGCGATATAGTTTTTAACTTCTCAATGAAATGTGTGGAATCCTTAATATGGGAAGGGGTGTTACCCAGGTGTGGTCAAAGTAGACTACCTAAATATTTAGAAAGGGCATATGTCAGGGAACCAATCATACTCACAATAGGCCTAAGAGGTACACCTTCCTTATGTATTTTGGGAAGCCCATATAGTCTCGGAGGAATAACATCCCCTGGAAGGAGACTCTTCGCTGTATCTTCTGGAATAGAAGATTGTGCAGTAATACGATCAAAGACCTTCCATAATTCCTCATTTACGAAGTTTGAGAGGCGTAGATGCAGCTGAAGCAACTCCTTCAAGATTAAATCCAACTCCTTACGAGTCTGCTGTATCCTCTCTATCAATAACGCCTTGCTTGTACAATGATAGATTCGCATAGCTTTTGGTGTTCTGAAGGTATGCTTAAACCTAACAAAATTTGGCAGTATATTGTGGTCCCGGCATCTTAGGAGAAAAGTGAGAGAGGAAATAAGACACACCTTCTTGCGTTGTAATCTACTCAATTTAGACATTGATCGAAAAATATCCTCCCCACAGAGGCTTCTAATATTATCATTTAGACTTTCACAGCCTGTGTAACTATTCATGAGGTATATTTTCTATTCCAGAAGATACAGTGAAGAGTCTCCTTCCAGGGGATGCTATTCCTCCGAAACTATATAGGCTTCCCAAAATGTTTTAGTTTCATGCTGCGATGCTTTTGTTGAACCTTAAGTATTTCTTTTCCTGTGTTTAAACTTTCATTCTTTATTGTTATTTTATTTATTTATGTAATCAAGCCAAGCAAGGTTACAATAATGATGGGAACCCTTGCCTACTGACAGATACAATTGGGTAAGGGAGTTTTGACCAAAATTGCAGGCTCCCTTGACTAATGCCAGTCAAATCGAGAAGGGGATTTTTCATTACAATGGCAGGCTCAATTTATTAATTCCAGTTACAGTGGAGTTGGGGAGTTTCTGTTATAATTGCAGACCCCCTTTGCTACTGCCAGTCACAGTCGATGAGGGGAGTTTTGATTACAATTGCAGACCCCTCTCCTACTGACAGTCACTATCGATTTGAGGAGTTTTAATTATAATGGCAGCCTCCCACTTTCTAGATTGCTCAAATTGACTTCCATGTATATACAGTATATGCAGACATGCTTAGCAACTTTAATTTCCCTTTGTAAAGATCTTTCTATTTTGAGTTTTTGATTTATTTCCCTTTTCAAATAAATGGGTGTAAACCAAGGGCAATTACCATCTACATTTTCTTTCTTTGTAAAAGGCTACGTTCCATGCCACTTTCCACATCCATTCTGTAGTTGTAATGTTTCCTCACCTGGTTGTTTATGTTTCGTGCCCGTTTATAATTGCAGACCTTCATTTCAAGATTAACTGCTGCTAAATGGTATGTCATATTGACAAACGGATTGTGTCATCAGATGATGATTTTAGTAGTCAACATGGGTGATCCTATGATATTTTCTTGGATATCCTCTATGTATGTGTTAAATTGAGTTAGAAACTTTGAACAGGGTGAAATTTGGGTACAGATTTCACACATTGCTTTATTTTTCGCATACTTACGTGACAGCTAGCATCATGAAATTTGGCTCACATACGGTCATTATTTGTACCAATGTGCGTGTCTAATTTGATGACTCTTATCTTTCCTATAAGTGTGTCAAACTAAAAAATATTTGTGTAAAAATTACCTACAAATGAGAAATGCAGCTTTATCTAACATATAAAGGATTGAGATTAGACAAAAAGTCACCGGACCAAAGTTGTATATCACTCCAAATTGGGTGGTGATTTATATGCTTTGAGATATGACTTGCTGTTTAGCTACCAGTTACCTTAAAATGAAGGTCTGCAATTACTTCCATATTTAAATATTTTTGGGGGCTATAAAGTTACACATTTGAACATCTTGGCATTTTTTCATTGGCTACAGGTTAAAAGCTATAATTTTGCCAAATTTCAATATTCTAGCTTGTCTGGCAGTTTGTGCCTGCCATCTTGATTAGGGGGGAGGTAAAAATTAGGACTTTCAGGAAATAGTTAAGCCCATGAAAACTATAGGTCACTGCTTTGGAAAAATACACCCCACTTGCGTTCTTATGCTGAGCCCCAAATTTCAAAACCAGTAGTGGGTTTGATCCTGCCTCAGTTCGATGGTATGTGAAGGGGTGTTGCTCGTGGAAAGCTGATGATCTATCTGTACATAAATGAACTCTTGTGCCACAAAATATCCGGCTCCTCGGTATCTTTGGAAACCTCGGGATGTAAAGCAACATTATTAAACGCAGCCCCAGACGCCTTAGATTTTCAATGACGTTCTCTCTACAAACTGAACCTACTGCCTGCTATCAGCATCATTTCTTAAGTGTTTTCCTAAATATGGCCATATTCAAACCAGCTTCACATTCAGAAGCATTCTCAGATGCCCTAGATGTGGACTACTGTTTTTAGGCTTTGAATGAAGATTTTCCATAGTTGCCATAGAAAGAGGCACCAACTCTCAAAAGTGTCACAACCTACCTACTGACTCTAAATAAGTTCAAGTTAATGGTACGTTATACAAGTTAATAGGTGAAATCATACACAGTGAAGGGAAAAATGCATGAATGGAACAGTGAATAGTATCAATCAAAGGAAAGAGAGTCCAGGTTTTGGTATTAACATTCGCATACATACAGAGATATTAAGGAAGAAAGTAATACAGTTGAAAAAGTTGACATTAATTGAAGATGGGATAATAGCTGAGGACAGCTAGATAGGACAAATATCAAAATACCAATACAAATATCAGAATACTTAACAAGTATTGGAAAAATGGAATGTCCCTCACTAAATTCTGATGATATGAGTTACAGACTTAAGAAAATGGTAACAGAGGAGAAATTTAGGTGCAGGGATTCTTAGGTATTTAGATAAGAAGATGACTTATGGTGTTATTACTTAAGCCTAAAGAGGCAGGGCAGAGGCAAGAAATTAAAGCAGATAATGGAAGTAGGGGAGATGCAATAAAAATTATAGCAAATGCTAAAACACCTTGCAGTGTGAAATAACGAGCTACTCTCCACGGTACTGTTGAAATATTCAGAGCCATGCTTAGTACTAATCCAAGACAATTGTAATCTCCAAGAGTATTCCACAAATATCCTACAAAAATGGCAACTTGATGGCTCTCTTGCCTTCTACCCAATGAACAACTACGAATTTACAGCAATGACGACGAAAATGGCATTACGCTACTTCCTTGCTAGCAAGCTGCCAGAGATGTTGCCATGGTAACCAGTAGTCTGTCAGTCTGTGAAGGTGTCAGTCACTCGACACAGAGCACGAAACCCGTAGAAAATAGTAACTGTCCTCGTCATTTGCAGAGTAAGTGAAATTATGTAGGTAACAAAATTTGTTTAAAATTGTGGAACGAATTCTTTCAGCCGTTGCTTGTGGCTTTCTGGACCAGGGTTGCTATCTCACTACCAGATAGCTCCTTAGTTGTTCTCATGTAGACTGAGTGGACCTAGAACCAGCCCTTAGGACTATGTAAAAATCCCTCACCTAGCCAGGAATCGAATCTGGGATCTCCACAGAAGAGGCAGACTTGCTACCCTTAGACCAGGCAGCCAGCTAGTTATAATATTCTAACATTAGGAATTTATAGAAAAGAGTCCCATTGAGGGAAAAAAAAAAAAATATTCACCATCAGAATGTTAGCCGGCAGGGTAGGAGAGGTGGTGGTATACAATCTGTAATCACTTAATTGGGTGTCAAAAGTCTGGATTCAATTTCAAACCTCTCCACAGTTTTCAAATCAAGAGAGGGCATATGATGCTGTTGATGGTGATTCATCCATCAAATGAGGATGTTAAACACTGAGTAGACCCCTTGGTGTTATTTGACAGGAACAGGCTATGTGCAGATACTGGGTTTCATCCTCTCCCTTCCTCATTATTATCATCATCGCACACTCAAACTCGCTAATTGCCAATGGGCGCAAATAGAAAGACCTGCACCAGGCAAAGCGAACATGTCCTCATACACTTCTGGCAATAAAAGCCATAGGCTAAATAAATATAGAACAATGTATTTGCATTTTACTTTAGTGCTCCTATCTAAAAAAAAAAAAAAATGAAGAAATCTGAATACTCACTGAAAATCCATAGTATTGGTGTTTATTATATGGAAGATCTTCCCAATGGACTGTAAAATGTCTTGTGTCAAACAAACAATCACCTTACTCACAAAATCCACTGGTGTCAGTTCTATCTGTGAATAGGAATGGCATTGAATTAATTACAAAATATATATCCTTTTATGTCCCAGCAGAAGTCTACTACATAACTACTATGCTGATCTTCATATAATAAAAAATACAGTAAAACCCTGATAAAATGCTCTTACATGGACCATGAAGAAAACACATATTAAGTGGGAGACGACTGAGTATCCTAGATATTCAGATATTAATATACAGTATTGCATTTCTACTATATGAAGTGGACTTTGTGCTAGTACAGTTTTTAATTAAAATACATATGACATACTGTATATTACTCAAATATATGGCATTGTAAATACCTACTCTCTCTAATTATTGTGCTCATAACTGAGCATCATGACCTCATACATGTTGTGTAAATTTGTTCTGGATATAACCTGCTGCTTCCATTGTTGTTGATTTTCTGCCTCTGACGTGATCTTTCCTAAAGGCATCTGGGTGACTTCCTTTATCTGATCAACCCATCTGTATGATGCTTTTCCTCTTTGCCTTTTACCATTGACTGCTCCCTGAACTATAGCCTTCTCTACATTGTCCCCCTGTCATCTTATGATGTAGCCAAAGAACTGCAATATCTTATGGTAGCATAGTCAAGAATGAGGTCTTCTCCTGCCCAGCTCACTGCTGACTGACACATTCCTTCTTCTCTGTGTCCATGGTATTCTTAGTATTTTTTGTTAGCACCACATACGCTGATGTTCTATAGCTTTGACAGTCCAGGTTTCACAACTATTCAAGAAGACAGAAAATATGAGATTCTGCACCAAGCCAATTTTAGTATTTCTAGATGTTCTACAGTACTGTTACACCAGGTGGTTTTCAAATTTTTCATTGCACAGCATCTAAGGGCTGCTCTTCTTTCAATTTCCTGTTCTCAGCCACCTTATCACTAAGAACTGAACCTAGATAAATATATTCATGTACAACAACTCCAAGATACATCAAGAGACCAGTGAACTGAAGGTGCTTGCCATGGTCAAATACCATCTGCTTTGTCTTAATAAGGTTAATTTCCAGACTAACAGTTTGATTTCTGCCTTAATGCATTCCAACAAGATAGCAAGCTCTTCCTCAGTGATGGTGAACATAGTAGTAATGTCAGTAAAATGGAGATTATTCATCTTTCTTCCAGCATAGAGATACTACCAAATACTACAAAAAAAACCAACAGCTGGTTGTTTTCAGCAAGAAATTCAACAATACTGCTACCTACACAATAGGGTGTGGCAACTCAGGAACAGCATATAGTCACTTATACAATTCCTGATGCAATGGCACGCTGCTAATTAGTTATCACACTGTTAATAGATTGGTCAAGTACTGAATGCTAAATGTTAAGTACTACAAAATTTCACCAGACCAGACATTCTAAACCTGTAGTATGATGACTATTATGATCACCCAAAAGGTGATAGGTAGAAGGTTTGAATACTGCAGCAATCATCTTTGATATTTTTTTACTGTGAGAAAATTGTTTCAAAATATTATTTGGATATGACTGAGCACCAATCCAACAAGAAATTTAATAAGTAGTTATGAGAATTTCTCCTGCAATAAGGTTTTGAAAGAGACCTTAGGAAATCCTTGACATTTCTTCCTTGTCTGGAGCATCATAATTTGCTTAGTGCCAGTATTGTTACTAACTCAAATATGTATTACATGCATATAAGCGTATCTCAGAAATTCTATCTTGAAAGATAATACTGAAAATTCAAACCATGCAAAGGTGAAGTAGCAGAGTGAGTGACTTGGTGGCTTCCTTCCCATACCGATACAGCAGCTGGGGGTATAGGCCAGCTCCTTGGAATGAGGAAACCAACAATCACGTAAAAAATATTTCTGTTCATTTTTGCCTCACTCGAGTTCTGTAACCATCATAGTTTCCCATGAGAGTTTAACACAGAATATTAACACCATGGAATCTATACAATTGACATAAGAGGAGAACACTTTCTGACTTTTTACTCATAGTGATCAAGGGTCAAATAACTTGAAGCTACACAGATTGCTAATCATATCTAATCAGGAACTATTTGTTGAATTGAATGGTAGTAAAGTGTACACTTATTTTACTACAGTTGCTGAAATCAGTTCCCAATTACTTTAAAAGGTTTGCTATAATGGTCAGTATAAGGAACATATTGGGACCATATTAAACAATTTTAAAATATTAACAAAGATGAACCCTAGGTTTGGGAAAATTTGAATAAATATTAGGCCCACCTTACCACTTCACTCACCAATACGGTTGTACTTTAAATGCCTTCCTAGCTGGATTGGCAGGACAGCCATTTTCCTTGAAAGATTTGACAGCTTTTACAATGTATTCAATTTAGAACAGTTGAATACCTCTAAAGTAAGTGATAAATATCATTATGGATCCGTATTGAAAATAGTATATGTAGGATGCTAATTAGTTTATAATATTACCTATTCAATACATTAAAATTTTTTAACAATTAGGAATTATCTTTATTTCCATATGAGACATGTTTCACCTTATCATTGGAGGCATCATCAGTCACAGTACTACCTCAAGGCATAAATCAGGTATCCGATTTGTAATTCAATTATAATTACTAAGAAATAATATTGACATATTACAGTAGGGATGGTCTGTGAGAAAACAATGTTCAGTAATAATAATTATGGATCCCAACATATCAGCCATTGGCTGTAAATTATTAGTTGTGAAGGATAACAGTATCAAAATGTTAGGGTATGTACTTACAAAGGTTATATTAACATATTTACATGGGGGCAGTCTAAGGGAAAGATACAAGTGACCAGCACCAATACGTAAGACACAGGGCATTTAACAGTGTCCAGCAGCAGTGGTCCGGCATGAAATATTGACGTTACACTAAGAGAAATGTTAGGAAAATAATTACTAAGCTTCAATGAGAAAAAACAATGTTCTTAATAATATGGAGTTATAAAGGATTATATTAACATATTTACATGGGGGCAGCCTAAGGTAAAAGATACAAGTAATCGGCACCAATGCGTAAAACCACAGGGCATTTTGACAGTGTCCAGCAGTAGTGGTCTGACATGAACATTGATGCTACACTATAGAAAAGTTAGGAAATATTATAAAGCATATATTAACATATTTACATGGGAGCAGTTTGGGGAGAAAGGATACAAAATATCTGGTACCAGAGTGCATAACTATAATTTTAGCCGTTGGTTGATGGTCACAGAATTGACAAGGCAACTACACAGTATTATGATGGACTTATATATTGACCGGTGATATGGAGAAGAGTTTTACTGGCATGTAAAATTACTACTATAGTCCGATAATTCTTGCAGTTCCTCATTGATGCTTGCTTATGAAGCAAATGCGTGAGCAGTGACAATTACATTATAAATTTGGTCGTCACCAATTAAATATCCTGGTTTTCTGAACATTGACCATAAAATAATCCAGGTCGATTTATAATGGAAGGGGGTGGCTCCCATTTTTAGTAGCAATGCTGAACATATTAGGGTTGAAAAGATTTTGGTATTTATATAAAAAGGATTATTAGAGAATGTAAATATTAAAATAATAGAGAAAAGTAGTGCAGCGGATGCTAAGGCTTGCACTTGAGGCCATTTGCAGGTATCCCTGACTCTGCTGATGATGAAAAGAAGTATATCTATGTCATCATCCCCAAACTTTTATCATCTCTGCTGATATATCATCATATCTAGTTGCTTTGTGATCTTTAACATGTTTGATGGTACCGTAAAGTGGGGTAACTTCGGCCATACAGGGTAACTTCGGCCACTGATGAATAGCAACACTCATTTTCTCCTGCCTCCTAAACTGAAAAATATAAACCACTTTCAACAACTGAAATGCCCGTACAATAGAATGCTTTATCAACACTCGGTAGTCCAAAGAACATTGGCGGGCTCATTTTTTAGTCAATCCATTTTTTTTGCAGCCCCGACTATTGTCTTGTCTGGTAACAGCAGAAAACAAACTGTTCTCTAGCCCCAGTATTCGATTCTCCATTCCAGTGGTTTATGGGGTCAAAATGTAAGTACCCCTGGTAACTGATCAACCTAATTTGATGCATTTTATTCAAATAGGTTCTTCAGGGAATAGTTTTGTGATAAAAGTTGTCTACTTCCGTGGTAACTTCGGCCATTCCAAGAACGTACAGGAAAACATTACACGGCCACGGGTTTTGTAATTATGAGCCTGTTTACTTCAAGAATGCTTTAGAAGAGATCAATAAAGCCACAATAACAATAAACGGGGAAGTTTATCCCGACAGGGAGGAGAAAGACGGTTCCTATTTTCAATGATAAATAGACGGAAATCAGTTGACATGGACGAGGCGCAATTAAGAACTTGATTGACGGCCCAGATATTTTCTAATTTAGAAGGCAGTGCATTGTGAGAACAGTCTACAAGATTGCTTCTTTTCCGATCTCCTTTCCCCTTCATACTATTGGGCTTTATGATTTTCGTACTTTTTATTTATTATCTTTTGTACCATTATGAATAATTATGCAATGCAACACGTAATTTGTAATATCATACAATGCTTGTTCGTTTAGGCTGAATAAAATAGTTTCTTCTTTATGAAAAATGTGAATTTGATCACTATACTTCTGTTTCACCACAAATCGTTTTACTTTGTTTGTGATTGTTGATACTGGGCTTTTTGCAGGTTTTTAAAAAACATTCACAGTGGCCGAAGTAACACTACATTGAAGAAAACTTCGTTTTAAGAGATATTTTTATGGCGGCCGAAGCTCCCCCAAAACATAGGGTAACTCTGGCCACTCTTTCGATAATCATAATTCATTACTGAATAACAATTAGAATTATGTTCATATTTAGAAATGTAGAACAAACATGGCAGAACTACTATTATATTTTTCAGAAAATTAGAGGGAATATTTCACATTTTAATTTAAAAATATACGAGAAAGTGGTCGAAGTTACCCCGTTTTACGGTATCCTCTACCTCACTTTGTAGTACTGATGGTTCATGTTCTTTGTAGCCAGATGTTATGTAATCATCATTTGGGCCATGTAATTGTAAATATTGTACCGGGTAATGCCCACACTTGAGGCTAGCTTGAAGAGCATGAGCAGCTATATGCAGGGTGTGTACTGTACACCACTGGATAGGGTACAGAGAGATTTATTTTCAAAAATCCTCATTAATCTTGTTGTTAAGTTCTGGTTTTATTTCAGTTTTGACTTATATCACCTGTATAAGAAACTTGCAGCTTTCTGGGATGATGCGTACACCTAGACACGCATCCTGTTGCCGTCACCATGGAACCACACATCCTAATGCCATCACTATAAAACTATGTATACTGATGCCATTACCATGGAACCATGTATCCTGTGATAAGGCTCCCTCAATGGATGTTCTCGAAGATGGATCATTCTCAGTTGTATTTCAAAGTTATGACTACAAGTGTGGAGTTTATGACTGAGTTATGTCAAAAGTACAAGTTCCAAAATAAACACCAGAAATGAGGAGTTAATTATTTTCATTGGGCGAATTTCAAAGTTAATTCGTTGCAGAAGAAAATGAAAGTATGGAGACATTAAATTGGAAGTAAGTTTTTCACTATTGACATGGGAATAAATTGGAGACCACTGGTCATTGGAGGTACTGTTGGTGAAGAAAGAAGAAAAAAAACTAAATTCTTAGAATTCATATGAAGAGTGAGTATTTACATGCAACTCCCCCTAACAACTATGGTAAATGACGTTCGGCTAGTAAACATCATAGGGAAGTGCTCACACAACAAAAGGTAAAAATAGAGCAAACTGACGAGAGCAATCAAGCAATACATCAAGCATACTAGGAAGAGTACTGGAACCCACCCCCCCAAAAAAAAAAAAAAAAAAAAAAAGGTATGGATCCCAAGGAATTACTGAGGCACTCACCAAAAAACGACACCAAATTTCAAAGAATTTAAAAATAAAACTATAATTTGGTAAATAATATTTACATTAAAATTAAATTTTTAAAAAATCAATTATCTTTGGTAAAATAATTATGAAGAGAAACTTGCAAAGAACAAAAATAAGTAGTATAATTAATATTTAGTAAATAAATAATTTAAATGTAAATAAACATAGTTTTATAATAAAAGGTACCATTCTATCAGACAAAAAACATCCTTGTGCACCAGCCTACTCCAAACATCACAAATAATTAATATACCTTGAATAATACAAGCCCACACAGAATCGAGAATATTAAGCCAAATAATACATAATTTAAGTCACAAAGCCAGAGTAGGCTAGGGAATCAATAAAACACCCAACATTAATAAGAGAACTAGCCAGTTCAATTAACATGACCAAGTCAAACACGCGAACACCATTCAAGATGAAACAATCCATTATTATATTCACGTTGCCACACACAAGTTGCTGCTATCACGCATAAGACAATAATGACAAATAATCAATTACGTAACTGCCAAGCACGAAGAGATAAGCAACAACAATATGAAGATGAGATAAGAACCGAACTCCAGATCACTCACACTAGGGCTGTCCAAAAACCCTCGATTAAAACCCGTGAAGTTACAATTTACGGGTACTACATTATTACAATATAAAAATTAATGTGGGTTTAGCAAAATAATTAGGACAATACACATAAAACATCCACAGTAAAGATGAAAATAAACAAATCTAACCCAAAATATATATCCCAAAGAAATATTAAAATTTACAAAACTGATGATGATGATAATAATAATAATAATAATAATAATAATAATAATAATAATAATAATAATAATAATAATAATAATAATAATAAATAATTTATTCAATTAGTTTTCAAGTCCATGTTACATCCAATGATTCTACGCATTTATATACACACTTTTTGCACACCATTTACGGCACCAGGACCGCCTCCATCTGGTCCATCATTCTTTGTAAGTCCGCCGTCCACAACTCATTATCCAAGTTGCCTCGTCTGAAGTCGATTAGCACACTCTCACACGTTCTTTTTAGTACAATGGTCTGTAGGTAGGCCTGTAGCTGTTTGCTCACTTCCAATTTGTCCATGTGCTTCTTGAACAAGTTGGTAACTAGCCCGTCCCACGTTATTACCACAGGGATCATCGTCACCTTGGCTCCATTGTACATAAGTGAGAGTTTGTTGGCTAGCATCTCGTATTTTCTTCCTTTAGTGGTTTCAGTCTGTTTTAGGATATTTTTGTTTGTGATTCCAACTTCAATTAACAGGATTTCATTCTTTAAGAGGTCATGTATCATCAGATCCGGTTTGTTGTGTTCAATGTGAAGCTCAGTTTGTATGATGACGTCTGACTTTATTCTAATCTGCTCATTGGATATGACATTTTCCACTTTATAGTTCTTTATTTTCTTAGAATTATTCAGCCTATACTTTTTTGTGAACATGAAATGCAAGCATCTGACAATGTCATTGTGGCGTTTCTTGTAATCCAAATTAAGCATTCGTCCACATTGTGTTGCCAGATGGTCTAGTGTCTTATTGCCCTGGTTACAGTGTGGGCACCTCTGGAATATGCTCCCATGACTAAAGAATATGTTTCTGTCTTGTATCTTACAGAACATTCCTTCTTCCTGTGAAGATATATTCCCCCTCATTAGCCATAACGATGACAGTTTTACGTCTACAAATTTCTCCTGTTGTTCACGAAACAATGTGGAATGCATTGACTTAGCCATGATTCGATCCATTCGCATCTCTTTTTGTAACTATTTTTACCGTTACATCATTTCCGTCCTCAATTAGGTACTTCCGTTTCAGATGTTCTTCAATCAGTCCCAGATGGGTTGCATTTCTTCTTTCACTTTCTGCGATAAACTTCGTTCTTGTGTTTGTTGACAAATATTTACATAGTTTAAGTAAAATCAATTCGGCCTTCTCAGAAATATTTTGTAGTCCTTTTCCTAACTCATGTCTTTTCAGGTACAGTCGTTCCATATTACCTGCTGTTCTGACGATATTATGCTCTCTCAAGATTCCTCTCACCTTCAGATCAATGTTGTTAAATTCTTCGTGCTCATACGGAATCAGGCCAATATAATAGTTAATAGTTGACAACGCATAGTCATTTATAATAATAATAATAATAATAATAATAATAATAATAATAATAATAATAATAATAATAATTGTACCGGGCGGTACACCTCTACGATGCAAGTTCAAATCTTGCGCCAATTGAAACTTCTCTATGGGAGAAACCCTGAACTGTAACAACTGAATTAACTCTCCTGTTTATCAGAAGATGTCTCTAGGAGTTTTTGATTTGCTTTTGTTGATCAAGAAGTGTGGACATTCTCTAACAGATGTCTCTACCAAAAACTATGATAACGCACTCTGGTGCGAAGGAATGAACTTTCTTGGAGAAATTTTATATTCATAAGTTTTGTCTTTACTAAATTTTGTTCTTTTTTTTTTTTTGAGGGTTGGCAATATTAAGCTTCCTTTCCACCTGTTTAGAATTTAGCCAATCAGGAATTTCTGTAATTAATTTCCCAGCAATAAGGTGTTTCTTCATTGTCTTGTGTATAAGTTTTTGCTGTTAGCCAATAAAACTTTGTGGGCGGGTCCTAATCATTCATGAAAGGTCTCAAATTTCCGTGAGGGTATAAAAACTGCTGATTTTCTTGTCTCTAGGCCACTCGTATAACATCTAACTCAGTGTGTGAATATGTAACAGGGGGCGGGAAGCACCTCTTTCTTCAGGCAGCAGCTCTTCAACAAGGTAATGGCTCTTTAACATCTTTATTTCTCGCTAGCTCAGCAGTTTAACTCGCGGGGAAGGTTCGAAACCTTTAATATGCAACCTATATCTTTAAATATGTAAGCCTTTTCAATCCTTGTAAAAACTTCACAGAACTTGAACTGTAATTCGGGGATAGAGAGTGCTTTACCCTCTCGATCTCCCCTTCTTTTGTAATTGAGGTGACTACGTTTTCATAACCGTTTCTACGCTTCCTTAATGTGTTAAAGTTTCTTCATACGAGTCACCTCCCTAGCTTGGGATTAGCCCCTGTGTTATCAGCCTAGCGCCACATAGGTTTTAACAAGCTTTAGTGTAGGAGTGCAAGTACTCGCCTCCATTCATCTTTGTGTTTGGGCCATTTAATTAACCTTTAATTTGCTATTCAGGCCTCGTAGGTTGGGTACTAGATACCCCTGTGCCTTTATAATTGTGCCTTGAGAGGCAGTTTAGAGGAAAGTTTGTTGTTGCCTTTAACAGGCGTGAGAAATTGAGAGCGGGTTAGCTCTTTCTGAGGTGATAGATGTGCCTCTAGGAGGCCCAATATGTGTCTTTGGAGTTAATGCTCCCTGTAATGAAGGGGCTTTCTGCCCTTTGAAATGTAATTCTGTAACTTGGTATAGTTGAGCTAAAGCTCAAAGATTGTCAGATTGGGGCTCGGACCCCAGAACTTGTAAGAACCCGAAACTCGGGCTTTCCTTGTAAAACTACTCTGGTACCTGATTTTGTTATTTCCCCTAGTGGAAACTGGTTAAATTTTTCTCTAATCTTGGACTTCTTGATCGTGTACCTGATTTAACTTGTTGTTATTTGTTGTATGCTCAAAATTCTCTGTCACCCTTGTTAAGTTTCGAAAATGTAACCTTTATTGAAATTTTAGATTAATCTTTTGGCCTTGTAGTTTAGACCCATTCCAACCCGCACCTTCTTTCACCTCTGCTGTTCCACAGATACCTCGGAACAATAATAATAATAATAATAATAATAATAATAATAATAATAATAATAATAATAATAATAATAATAATAATAATAATAATAATAATAATAATAATAATAATAATAATAATAATAATAATAATAATAATAATAATAATAATAATAATAATAATAATAATAATCCCCCCTGCAAAACATATGACCTTGCCACGGTGGGGAGGCCTGCGTGTCCCAATGAAGCAGATAGCCGAGCCGCAGGTGCAACCATATCGGATGGGTATCTGTTGAGAGACCAGACTAAGGAATGGTTCATCGAAAAGGGGGTAGCAACCTTTCGGAAGTTGCAAGGGCGGCAGTCTGGATGATTGACTGATATGGCCTTGTAATAATACTCACTATGGCTTAGCCGTGTTGATACTGCTACACAGCTGAAAGCCACGGGAAACTACAGCCGTAACTAACTCCCGAGGACATGCAGCTCTCTCTGTATAAATGATGTACTGATGATGGCTTTCTCCCGGGTAAAATATTCCGGAGGTAAACTAGTCTCCCATTCGGATCTCCGGGTGGGGACTACACGAGAGGGGGCGATCATCAGGAAGATGGATACTGACATTCTGCGAGTCGGAGCATGGAATGTTAGAAGTTTGAATCGTTGTGGTAGATTAGAGAATCTGAAAAGGGAGATGGATAGACTAAAGTTAGATGTAGTTGGTGTAAGTGAAGTACGTTTGTAACGGATCATACACCAGAACAAACTAAATTCTGACAAGACAAATTGTTGTTAAGAGCTTGCTCCTCAATGGTGATCGTAATTAACATGCCCACGAGTTACGATCAAGATAATTAACAACAATTACAAGCTGGGCGCCAGGCTTCTAAATTAATTGTAATTTGAAACTGAATTTAGATCTAAAAAATACTAAAAATTTAATGAGATTATCCCAGTCGTGAGGTATAAGGATACTAACCATTACATACTATGTGGAAAAACATAGGGAACCTACTAAAAAGTAAATTATTTAATGATGTACAAAGAAAAAGGTTTTATTCCATAAATGGATGAAATTATGTAAAAACGAGTTATTCCCCAAATTGAAAATTACTGACTGAGATTACAATTAAACACAACACATGCGGACTTGCGATAACAGGGCTAATTAATGCTCACCAGAGGTTGATCTTTTCGTCGTCTGCTTCCATGGTTGATAGTTGTCGTCCCTCTTCCAACAACATCATCCTCGGCATCTGCTTCCTGGAATGGATTCCACCCCGAATCTATCACTCCCTATTTTGCTAAGTACCAAAAACATAGTACCAGCCTTACAATATGAAATTCCACATCGGAATTAACTGGACAGAGAGGACTGAAAACATCCAGTACTTCTATATTATATGAACTTGCCTTTCTAAATAATCTGAGTAAGTCTCACAGAGCCGATAAGAAATATTGAGTGTAAGCACATCATAAGCGATGCACTCAGATAGCAGAGTGACTCTCTAAAAGCCTATGGACTACCTGAGAATGGAGACTGAAGAAAGCTGGATGCAGAATGCAGAATAATTTTCACCACGCAGTGTACATCTATATATCAAAAGGGTGGCGACGTACATCAGCTCTCATTGGAATGACATATCATGTGACATTGAGGGAGGAAGTGGGATTGTGAAGAGGATTATTCTACATTCTGCATCCAGCTTTCTTCAGTCTCCATTTTCAGGTAGTCCATGGGCTTTTAGAGAGTCACTCTGCTATCTGAGTGCATCGCTTATGATGTGCTTACACTCAATATTTCTTATTGGCTCTGTGAGACTTACTCAGATTATTTAGAAAGGCAAGTTCATATAATATAGAAGTACTGGATGTTTTCAGTCCTCTCTCTCCAATAAATTCCGATGTAGAATTTCATATTGTAAGGCTGGTACTATGTTTTTGGTACTTAGCAAAATAGGGAGTGATAGATTCAGGGTGGAATCCATTCCATGAAGCAGATGCCGAGGATGATGCTGTTGGAAGAGGGACGACAACTATCAACCACGGAAGCAGACGACGAAAAGATCAACCTCCGGTGAGCATTAGTTATTATTAGTTATCGCAAGTCCGCATGTGTTGTGTTTAATTGTAATCTCAGTCAGTAATTTTCAATTTGGGGAATAACTCGTTTCATCCTTTTATGGAATAAAACCTTTTTCTTTGTACATCGTTAAATAATTCTTTTCAGTAGGTTCCCTATGTTTTTCTACATAGTATGTAATGGTTAGTATCCTTATACCTCACGAGCGGGATAGTCTCATTAAATTAAGTTTAGTATTTTTTAGATCTAAATTAGGTTTCAAATTACAATTAATTTAGAAGCCTGGCGCTCAGCTTGTAATTGTTGTTAATTATCTTGATCGTAACTCGTGGGCATGTTAATTACGATTGCCACTGAGGAGCAAGGTCTTAACAACAATTTATCTTGTCAGGATTTAGTTTGTTCTGGTGTTTGATCCATTACACGTTGGCAGGAAGAACAGGATTTCTGGTCAGGCGACTACTGAATTATCAACACAAAATCAAACAGAGGAAATGCAGGAGTTGGTTTAATAACGAATAAGAAAATAGGGCAGCGGGTAAGCTACTATGACCAGCATAGTGAAAGAATTATTGTCGTCAAGATAGACCCCAAACCAATGCCCACCACAACAGTGCAGGTCTATATGCCTATTAGCTCAGCGGATGATGAGGAAATCGAAAGAACATATGAAGAGATAGAAGATTTAATACAATATGTAAAAAAAAAAAGTGACGAGAATCTAATTGTGATGGGAGACTGGAATGCAGTGGTAGGCCAAGGAGGAGAAGGTAATACAGTAGAAGAATTTGGATTGGAACAAACGAACAAACAAGGAAGTTGGCTGGTTGAATTCTGCACTGATCATAATTTAGTGCTTGCCAATACTTGGTTCAAACACCACAAATGACGACTTTATACATGGACGAGACCTGGAGACAGTAGAAGGTATCAAATAGACTTCATTATGATTAGGCAGAGATTCAGAAACGAGGTGTTGGATTGCAAAACTTTCCCAGGAGCAGACGTGGACTCTGACCACAGCTTGTTGGTCATGAAATGCCATCTGAAGCTGAAGAAATTGAAGAAAGGAAAGAATGAAAAAAGATGGGATCTAGAGAAGTTGAAAGAAAAGAGTGTGAGGGATTGTTTCAAGAAACATGTTGCAAAAGGACTGAAGGAAACACAATAGAGAAAGAGTGGATAGTCATGAAAAATGAAGTCAGCAGTATGTAATGTCACTTTCAACTTATATTTGGAGGCAATCATGTCAGAAGCTTTGGACCGAATACTAAATGCAAAATAGCTGTGATTGATTGATTGATTGATTGATTGATAGATAGATAGATAGATAGATTGATAGATAGATAGATAGATAGATAGATAGATAGCTAGATAGATAGATAGATAGATAGATAATTGCCACACTACTGTAAATTCACATTAGTCATCCTGGAATGCTGACCACATTAAAAAGCACAACTATAACATGACATGCTATGGTAGGCATCTCCAATGGCTCACACTTAGTGAGGTATGGCAACTACATGTTCCTGCTGAGTCTAACATTGCTTCCATTAATTTTTGGCAAGTGTCACTTATTCAGGTTTATGGTATGTACCCTCTTGGTCAACATTTGCTTTGTCCCACAGGTGGGGGTGGTAGAATACAAGCATGGTGTCCTCTACCTGTTGTAAAGGATGACTGATGGGGTAACTCCCACATGGGCTCTGGTCTTATGAGTGTTGATTTGCAACCCTCAGGCCCCTAGTTGAGCCTGGCATTGTTGCCACTTACTTGTGCTAGTCTCCTCATTTTCCTCCACAGCCAGGCATGACCTTTATGGCCATTCTATTCCTTTTCTCATTACCTTCATTCTTTCCTTGGATCATCATGTCAGATGCGGCGTTAATTCTATTTCTACACTTTGCTCTTGTTGAAGCATAATATAAAAAAACCTGCTTCACATAGATATGTTGTTACAAAAGGAAGAAGTACTCGTATAGCATGCTTAGCAATATTGGGGTATTCTCCCATAACACTGCACCAAAAGTCATTCAGATGGAGGTCAATGAACTTCTGTTTTAAATTAGAGTCAGAAATAAAGAGAATTAATATTTCAAAATCACTTCCACTGAAACTGTCTGGTTTGAGCAATACTGAAAATGAATTCTATACCCAAGAAATTGTATCCTCTTCAATTGCAGGAAAATACTCTGATAATGTTACCTGTAAGTCCTGCAAGATGCTGCTGTAAACTTCATCTGCAACTGTAGATTCTGTTTCATCCAGAAATTGATTCAGTGTAGGAAAGTAAGATAAGCTTTTCTCTTCTTCAGTTGCTGCCCAGAATAAAGTTTCCTTTTAAATGATGAAATGTAAAATATTGTGACTTCCTTGAATAGGGAGATTAACCTAATTCAACTTTGCAAAAATATCTGCAATATATGTGGGCTCCATTAGCATGATGAATTTGTCAAAATTAATGTGTTAAATGTAAATTGTCCTGAATTATCTGTTAAGAATACTAACAACTTGCTCTGAAGTTCAAATAGCCTGACAAGTATTTTGACACTAGATAGCTATCTTACTTCTGTGTGTAGTAGAAGCCTTGTATGCTGTCTACCCATTTCCTCACAGAGTAAACAGCCTGGAGTGAAGTGGGTGAGATTTGACACAATTAACCATTTTAACTGCATCATCAGGCACACTTTTAAGGGTTTCTGGCATCCTTTTTGTTGCAAGAGCTTGTCTACGTTAAGCACAATAACTTTTGGTGCTTTGTGGAGCAACATTCAGAATTTTCATTACAGTCTCTTTTTATATCATTGCTCGTGTACTGTCATTGCAAACATCACAACTTTTACTGCAACCAATTTCCTGCTTCATTACAAAGTTATTAATGGAATTAAATACAGTATTTCTTCTCCAGTTGTTTTTATTTTTTTTATTTTATGTATTCACATAGGAGCAAATCTTCTATGCTGTGGAGTTATTAGAAACATATCAAACAAATACCAGCAGTACGGTTAGTCTGGAAACGTCACTATACTCGTCTTAACTGAAAGGCATACCCATCAGAATTTTTCAGTCAGTGAAGGAACTCTTTCTTAATGTAATCAGCAAAATCATGAATTCATCATGAAATTGTATTATTTGACAACAGTACTTTGTCAACTTTCTTTGCTGACTCTTCATCCAACATGCAGGCCACAATATCTTTTGCACACAGCTTTACAAATATTTATGCAATAATATGTGCTCTCCCAGCATACACTATATGGTAACGTACACAATAAAATGCTTCCATTGCACTATTGTTATTGGTCTTAGCAAATTTATTCCGGGTAAATTCAATGTTTTCTAGTAAATCACATCTTCTTTTAAAGAAATTAAAATCTTTGTCTTGCATTCAGAGTGACTGGTTTCTAAATGTCTGCATAATTTATTTGGAGCCATTGAACTATCTGGATGTGGTGCTGGTAAAACCAGTTGAGCTCTATAGAGAAACCAAAGTAATAGATGGTATTAGTGATCATGAAACTGTTTTTGTGGTAATTAAAAATAAATGTGAAAGAAAGGAAGATATTAAAATTAGGACTATTAGGCATTACCATATGGCTGATAAAACAGGCATGAGAGAGTTTTAAATAAGTAACTATGATCAGTGAAAAACGGTAAATAAAAATGTAAACATACTCTGGGATGGGTTTAAAGCAATTGTTGAGGAATGTGAAAATAGGTATGTACCTTTAAAGGTGGTAAGGAATGGTAAAGATCCACTATATTATAACAGGGAAGTAAAGAGACTAAGAAGGAGGTACAGGCTGGAAAGAAATAGAGTTAGAAATGGCTGTGAAAGTAAGGAGAAATTGAAGGAACTTACTAGGAAATTGAATCTAGCAAAGAAGTCAGCTAAGGATAACATGATGGCAAGCATAATTGGCGGCCATACAAATTTTAGTGAAAAATGGAAGAGTATGTATAGGTACTTTAAGGCAGGAAGGACATTCCAGGAATCATTAATGAACAAGGGGAGTGTGTATGCGAGGATCTTCCAAAAGCAGAAGTATTCAGTCAGCAGTATGTAAAGATTGTTGGTTACAAGGATAATGTCCAGATAGAGGAAGTGACTAATACCAAAGTATTAAAATTTACCTATGACAGCAATGGCATTTACAGTAAGATACAACAGTTCAAAACTAGAAAAGCAGCTGGAATTGATAAGGTTTCGGGGGATATACTAAAGACAATGGGTTGGGACATAGTGCCATATCTGAAGTACTTGTTTGATTTTTGTTTGCATGAAGGAACTTTACCAAATGAATGGAGAGTTGCTATAGTAGCCCCTGTATATAAAGGAAAGGGTGATAGACATAAAGCTGAAGATTACAGGCCAGTCAGTTTGACATGTATTGTATGTAAGCTTTGGGAAAGCATTCTTTCTGATTATATAAGACATGTTTGCAAAATTAATAACTGGTTTGATAGAAGGCAGTTTGGGTTTAGGAAAGGTTATTCCACTGATGCCCAACTTGTAGGATTCCAGCAAAATATAGCAGATATCCTGGATTCAGGAGGTCAATTTGGCTCTATTGCGATTGACCTATCTAAGGCATTTGATAGGGTAGATCATGGGAGACTACTGGCAAAAATGAGTGCAATTAGACTTGACAAAAGAGTGACTGAATGGGTGGCTCTGTTTCTAGAAAATAGAACTCAGAGAATTAGAGTAGGTGAAGCTTTATCTGTCCCTGTAATAATTAAGAGGGGAATTCCTCAAGGCAGTATTATTGGACCTTTATGTTTTATATATATCAATGATATGTGTAAAGAAGTGGAATCAGAGATAAGGCTTTTTGCAGATGATATTATTCTGTACAGAGTAATAAATAAGTTACAAATTTGTGAGCAACTGCAAAATGACCTTGATAATGTTGTGAGATGGACAGTAGGCAATAGTATGATAAACAGGGATAAAAGTCAGGTTGTGAGTTTCACAAATAGGAAAAGTCCTGTGAGTTTTAATTACTGCGTTGATGGGGTGAAAGTTCCCTTTGGGGATCATTGTAAATACCTAGGTATTAATATAAGGAAAGATCTTCATTGGGGTAATCACATAAATATAATTGTAAATAAAGGGTACAGATCTCTGCACATGGTTATGAGGGTATTTAGGGGTTGTAGTAAGGATGGAAAGGAGAGAGCATTTTTGTCTCCGGTGAGACCCCAACTAGAGTATGGCTCCAGTGCTGTGACCCTCACCAGGATTACTTGATTCAGGAACTGGAAGAAATCCAAAGAAAAGCAGCTCGATTTGTTCTGGGCGACTTCCGACAAAAGAGTAGCGTTACAAAAATGTTGCAAAGTTTGGGCTGGGAAGACTTGGGAGAAAGGAAATGTTTGCTTCAAGAAATCAAGAAATTCGTGTAACCAAAATTCGAGTAATAGAGAAATAAATACACGTGAAGAATAGGACAAACGACCGGGAAATTTAAGTTATGGAGAATTCTAAATTCCCATGAGGGGATTAGATATTTTTCACCAATACAGCATGTCAAAAATGTCAAAAACATATCAGATGTAAGGCTTTTCAGGCGTTTGCTCTATTAACCAGCGTTTCGTCTTAGGTCTGACACTAGACTCATCAGAGTGGGATGTGTCAGACCCTACCCACTGATGCTGGGGTGTATGCAGGTGAACTACTACTACTACTACTACTACTACTATTCTTGTTTTCATTCCTCCCCTGAAGGGGGAGGTGGGCCTCTTAGATGGTGACGCTGTCGTTCAGGCTGGGAGATTTGTGACGGTGAAGGAGATGTGCCGAGAGGGTGAGGGGGTAGGCGGCCGTGGCCTATACTACGAACTATACTGGCATTCGCCTTAGTGCAGGAGAATGGAAAACCATTCTCAGGACAGCCAACAGGTGAGGCCAGGCGAGAAATGCAGCACTGTACCCCGGGCCCGTCTCCCGAATGCAGAGCTGTGACCACCTCTCCTCTGCTCGGTTGGCCGTTCAGAGTACAGAGCTTATGGGACAACAACCCACTCTTCATCTACCGATCGCAGGTGAACCCATCAGAAGCCCTTATAAGAGGCACAGTCTGATAACTGCATACAGGAGATAAATCTCCACAATGGAATTATTGCCCGCCTAGCAATTCCGAATGGAAAATTCTAAATTCCCATGGAGGGAATTAGATATTTTTTACCAATAGAGCATGTCAAAAATGTCAAAAACATATCAGATGTAAGACTTTTCAGGCTTTTGCTCTATTAACCAGCGTTTCATCTTAGGTCTGACACTAGACTCATCAGAGTGGGATATGTCAGACCCTACTCACTGATGCTGGGGTGTATGCAGGTGAACTACTACTACTATTCTTGTTTTCATTCCTCCCCTGAAGGGGGAGGCGGGCCTCTTAGACGGTGACGCCGTCACTCAGGCCGGGAGATTTGTGACGGTGAAGGAGATGTGCGGAGAAGGTGAGGGGGTAAGCGGCCGTGGCCTATACCACAAACTCTCCCGGCATTCGTCTTAGTGCAGGAGAATGGAAAACCATGGAAAACCATTCTCAGGACAGTCGACAGGCGAGAAATGCAGCACTGTGCCCCAGGCCCGTCTCCCGAATGCAGAGGCGTAGAACCACGGTAAAGCCGTGACCACCTCTCCTCTGCTCGGTTGGCCGGTCAGAGTACAGAGCTTATGGGACAATAACCCACTCTGCATCTACCGACCATGCAGGTGAACTTACTTACTTACTTTACAAGTTTTCATTCCCCACCCCGAAGGGGTTGGGCGGGCCACCTAGAGGGTGTCGCCCTCTCTCTGGCCAGGAGAGATGACGGGGTTGAGAAGATGTGAGAAAAGAGGGAGGTGGGTAATTTGATGTATGGAATTAGGAGGTGTGTGCGGATAGTATTTAATGATTGGATATGTGTGTAAGGATTAAATAAGTTTTAGATGAGAGGGCTAGGATGGAACTGAAGAGTTAGAAGGTGTAATGTTGCGGTTATATTGCATAATGAGGTGGTGAGGAGTCTGAGGAGTTCAAGTTGCAGAGGCGGTTGATAGAAGAAGTTAGGTGGAGGTAGGGGTGGATGGACGGGTTGACTAGGTTGAAATGAAGGACTGGCTGGCCGGGGGCGACGAAAGGGAGTGTTGGAAGTATGGCGAAAAGGTTGGGGTGAGGAACGTGAGGGCTCCACTTTGAAGCGATGTCGAAAGATGTAGGCACCAGTGTTGATAAGTTGTTCCACATCATTGTCTGTGGGAGGGTGTATTCGGACCATAAAAGTAGGGCCGGAGGCGTTGTAAATCCTGAACGCACGACGAGCGGGGATGCCTGCTGCCTGGAGTTCTTCGAGAATGTCCCGTTCTGAGATGGTAGGTTCTACACCGCGGATGACACAGCTTGACATAGTGTCCAGAGGTGGTGGTTGCGACTGTTGCAATCTCCACAATTGAATTATTGTCCACCTAGCAATTCCGAATGGAAAATTCTAAATTCCCATAGAGGGAATTAGATATTTTTCACCAATAGAGCATGTCAAAAATGTCAAAAACATATCAGATGTAAGGTTTTTCAGGCATTTGCTCTATTAACCAGCGTTTTGTCTTAGGTCTGACACTAGAATTTTAGAATTTTAGAATTTTCCATTCGGAATTGCTAGGCGGGCAATAATTCCATTGTGGAGATTTATCTCCTGTATGCAGTAATCAGACTGTGCCTCTTATAAGGGCTTCTGATGGGTTCACCTGCATACACCCCAGCATCAGTGGGTAGGGTCTGACACATCCCACTCTGATGAGTCTAGTGTCAGACCTAAGACGAAACGCTGGTTAATAGAGCAAACGCCTGAAAAGCCTTACATCTGATATGTTTTTGACAAATTTAAGTTACTTTGATAAACTGAAAATTTAAGTAATGGAGGTTCGAGATATTTAGGTTTGACTGTATTAATAGTAATACTAATACTGCTGGGTATACTATGCCTTATGCAAAGGGAGCCAAACAAAAACTTTGAAAGGGAAGAGATTCACTGTACCGAGAACAGCCAGGTCAGACCAGAACAAACCAAAGAATGTGCTGTTAAGAAAAGGTGAAAGGCTGGTATCCAACGATGTTCTAATGTACATCTAATAGTACCATTTTAAAATGCAATGATTGAAAAAATTAGTATGAACACAGCCTACATGGAGTGTTACTTGCTGAAACACATTGGACTATATTCAAGTTTCTAAATTCTTCTAAAAATCTCCACGGATAGTTTTACTAGCAATATTTACAGATTAGGGTAAGTGGGATGAGCATATCAATTGGTAACTTATATATGGACTACTTAATAACTACAATACTTGTTTACATCAGAATGACCTGCAGCACCAATGAAAGTAAACAAAACTATTCGTTCTCATTTTAAATAAACCTTCAGTAATATACCTGCCAATTGATGTCTGGAGCCGTCATTGTGGATATGCACCCTTGTAACATACGAAGTGTGAAGTCTGCAGTATTCCAACTTGGAACCTCTTGTGAACCAGCCACATTTCCACACCTGAAATTAACAGGTCATGGATATTAAAAAAATAAATATTCCATTAAATCTAAAGATCTGCATTGTTAGGCACAGTAGTTGGACTAAGTTTAGCCTATGTCTGGCAAGGTGCTCGGATCATAAGGTAGATTCAAACTTTTTTTTTTTTTTTTTTGCTAGGGGCTTTACGTCGCACCGACACAGATAGGTCTTATGGCGACGATGGGATAGGAAAGGCCTAGGAGTTGGAAGGAAGCGGCCGTGGCCTTAATTAAGGTACAGCCCCAGCATTTGCCTGGTGTGAAAATGGTAAACCACGGAAAACCATCTTCAGAGATTCAAACTAATTCAATCTATGCCCTAGTTATACTTCCTCTTAAGATGATGATGATGATGATAATAATAATAATAATAATAATAATAATAATAATAATAATAATAATAATAATAATACATTAATTATTAATTAATTATTATAGTAATTGAGCCATGTATTTGATTTCCCCTCCTCCTTATACTATTTACTATGTCTATTTTAATGGTTTTCAACTAATTTTATGCACTACTGTGTTATTTCGTCCCTTTGAGTTGTGCCCTTGGGCAAATTATAATAAAGTATTCCTAAATTATGGTCCCAGGGTAAAGGAGCTTTTTCCGCCCTGGGAGCAGCCTGCCCTGTATTTGTCTCCCTTTGCTTTCCCTCCCTTGCCCCTGCGGATGCGCCGTTCTCTTTTCACGCAGCCTGTCTGTGTCGCCTTGCTTCACGTGGTCTTGCGTCATAGCTACTCTTGTTCTTGCCTTTGCTCTTTCTCACTTGAGCACTTCACAGACCCGTCTTTGAACCCAGGACCGCTAGGGGTATGGGAGGTAAGCATCTAGACTTGCTTAAACTTACGGATGATGGGAGGACATTCCTTCAATTGTAAGCCACTGAATGGATGCTGAATGTTGTTTTAAGGCATTATAAATGCCGAGTTGCTTGCTGTTTACTGCAGCTCACTGCAGCTTAAGAGAAGTTATTGGGAGTTTGTGCCCTTGGCAATTGTAAATATATATATATATATGTTGAATGATGTATTCAACTTCCCTAGGAGTCTTAGGCGCTTAGAAGCATCTCTTAATGAAAGTATACGGTACCATGGTATGTATGTTAGGAGAATTTGCGCTCCTCCTTGAGTCACTTGAAGTGGCGTATTATCAATAAGCTTTATCTAGAATTATCCATTACATTGTAGTCCTCTGGTGTTAAACTGTGAACAGGGCTGGACCCCTGTGAATTAGTATAGGGCACGTGTCAACGTAACCTTAGTGATGTTGGTATTTAAATATTTAAATCTTTCTAACTCTTTTCGGTGTTTATCTATTTTGTTCAATAAACTTTGTTAAGCTGATTTCCTACGGGTATCAGTGTTCTTGCCCTCTGGGTAGTTCCTATCCCCGCAAAGTCCAGATCCTATGGAGGCCGCACCTTCTGATGGTTTGCCAGTGATAATTTACGTTACAGTAATAATTATTTATATTATTTACCTTCATTATATCTAATAGACTTAAACTACCCCCTAAAGAATCAAAAACTTTTGTACCTCATACACCTAGTTATACAGATAATAAATCTATAAAAAGATAATCTGAATATAAGCTAATGGGTTCATACCCTATAAATAGGATTGTCCTCCTTTTTAATCTTTAATACTTCTGCAAAGCTTCAATTTATGGCTACTTTAGCACTACGTACGCTCATTGCCATTACATCCACTTAATGATTGGGGGTATGAATGGGGTTAGAAATTTACTTATTATTCTTTATCCCCTTGATAACCAACACAAATACATATCAACTGAAGCTTCATTGAAATTATTCTTAGTGGAAGCACTTGCCTCAGCTATACAGTATTACTCTCCCTCTATCATCCCCATATTTCCATTTTCAAGTAATCCTTTCTTAAGTTCTTAAAGCAGAATATATTTGCTGTTTTGAGTATAAGTGGTGTTTGACTATAAACATTAATGTAATCTCCTGGCCCCATAAAGGGAATTTTTAAGGTATAAATTGTAAAGTGTGCTTCAGGGCTCGAGACCCACCCTATGTTTCAAAAGCTTCGGCTTCTTTCTCTGAACTGAATTGACTCTATTTTCTCTCTGCTATGTAAAGGCTAGCCTATCTCTGCAAATTTGTAAATTTATGAGACTAATTGGTTGGAATTCTCTGCCTGCCTTATATGAGATAGGAGTTCTTCTCCCCATGTTGTAAATTTTCTGAGCTTATAAGCTCCCCTGTATTTATTGTCAAGGTTTCTCTCGTGTCTAATCTTTGTTTCTCTTGCTCGAAAAGATAATAAACGAAACAAAATAATTTTTTCAGTAGATACTGTTGGCAAAAATTAACCTTGGGTTCATGCCTTGTCCAGCCATTCACCCCTCATGCTTCTTTCCTTCTCTGCTCTGTGGAAATCACAATAACAGTTACAGATTGGAAAAAATGGTGATGGAGATTCATGTGATGTTGGTGCAAGTGTACGGAACTGAATCACTACAGAATATAATTGTATTGAATAGGTGGACACAGTCAATTTTATTCTTGAAAGAATTTTACTTATCCCTAAAATGTGGCGGAAATCTCAAGTCATTGCACTACTCAAACCTGGGAAAGAGCCAAACAACCCAAAAATTTTTAGGCATATTTTCCTGCTATACCATAACTTCAAGATATTGGAAAGTCTGGTACTTAACTGAATCAGTATCATCGTTGAAGAGAAGTTCATCCCACAACGAGCAGGCTTTCATGCTGGCAAATTGTAATACCAATATAAATGGTCCGTTATTGGACATTATGAATTTTCCAGCAAACTCATTCCTGGTTGCCAGCATTTCGCCCTTGTGTGCCAAGTTGGGCTCATCATTTGGTACCTAGCACACCCACCAAGATGCTTGGCTAGTGCATACCGTGGAGGCCACTGAACTATGAGAGACTCATTACCATATTACATCAGCAAATCATGTTGTAGCCAGATCTTGAATCTCACCCAACAAACTGAGGATGGTTTTGAGCATGGTGAGATAACTGGAGTCACCTTTTGTTGACCTAACAGCTGCCTACAACACTGTGAATCGTAGGAAGCTGTTGAAGAAAGTGTATGATCTTACCAAGGACCACCAACTAACATCCCTTATAAGCACCTTCCTTCAGAACGGA
The DNA here is from genome assembly GCF_040414725.1 of Anabrus simplex. NCBI lineage: Eukaryota > Metazoa > Arthropoda > Insecta > Orthoptera > Tettigoniidae > Anabrus > Anabrus simplex. Next base: position 247,846,195 of record NC_090267.1, on the reverse strand, counting down.
AGATTCCAAGTCTCGCTACCAAGGCAGTGGGCTAGCTCCAGCGCTGTACAACATCTACACAAATGATCAGCCATTTCCAGCAAGCACCAGGCTCTTCATCTATGCCGACGACACAGCGACAGCTGCTTTGAAGAAGTAGAAGGAAAACTGACTTCAGCAATGGATGAACTCTCCAAGTACTATGATGCCAACCATCTGAAGCCAAACCCCAGTAGAACACAAGTGTGGCAATATAAAGACAGCAGTGGGAATTGATTGAAATTTCTTATTTTATTGTTTTAAAAATGATTTTTTGTTGCATAATTACTTATTTTATTGTTTTAAAAATTATTTTTTGTTGTATATGATTTTGTTCTGTTTGGACCTTTGGACATAGAAGAATTGTTTCGATCTATCCAGATCATTTTAAATTCTGTATTAGAAACTCTTATTTATGGGTTGTTTCAAAATGATAATTTACCTGTGAATTTTAATATTTTCATTTTTTGTTTTTTGTTGTCAAAATTTGTGAAACTGTGTGTACCTACACGTGCAGTTCAGGAAGTGCATTTCCTGTTGTGTAAACAAAGACTTTTCTTGAGCATTTATTATCACTGTGTCAGCAAGAACGAAGAAACTTCTGATTGGGGGGAATAAGAGTTAATGTAATTGGTGAATGTGAAAGTCAAAGGTGAATTCTCTATTCTGACTGGTTCTCTTTGGTGGTTGCAAAATTTCCTGTTTCTTGATCTTACCCTGCTCCTTCTGTAGGAACAAGGCAGGAGCTGTGTCTTTGATCATCTGACCATCTTAGTGAGTGGACGTGCTCCTCCTTCGCTCCGCTCGTGGGAAACCTGATCTCAGGGTAAGCACTGTTTCTACATTTATTTAGGTTTTAAACTTCATTAAAACGTGATCATTTCTTCTTTTTTTTTCACAGGAGTTTATCCTTGAGTTTCATGTTCACCGCTAAATTTGTTGAAATGACTTAGCTTTTCAGCTAAGATCTTATACCTTTTGTTTTTGAGGCAATACCCTTTTTCTTAACTTTGTAACTTATAGTGTAATTATCCCTCTAGTTTACCTCCCCATATTTCTGTGTCACCTTGCATAAGTACGGAAAATCTATTCACATTACCTGAAGAGTTTTAGATAGTGATGCAAGTTGACTATACCTCTGTGTTTGGTTTTATTTCTACATTTGTGAAGATTGGGATTAGCCCTCATTCTAATTATCATGTATCATATAGTTTTTCTTCAGATTCAAATTCAGTGATTAAATTTCTTTTAACGAAGTGTGTATGTCTGCAGGCATGCTTAATAACGCTATTTACCTTTGTAAGGATCTTTCTATTTTGAGTTTTTTATTTGTTTCCTTTTTAAAAAATAAATGTGTGCAATCCAAGGGCAATTACCCTCTCCATTTTCTTTCTTAGCAAAAGGATACGTTCCATTACCTCTCAAGGTTCCATGCCACTATCCACATCCATTATGTAGTTGTCATGTTTCCTAACCTGTGTGTTTACGTCTTGTGCTACAATTCTTTTGTTGAACTTTAAGTTTTCTTTTAATAATGTTATTTGCTTTACGTCCCAAAGTTTCCTTTCACTGTGTTTAAAATTTCATTATTATTATTATTAAGCCTGCATGGCTCAGACGGCAGTGCATTGGCCTCTCACCGCTGGATACCGTGGTTCAAATCTCGGTCACTCCATGTGAGGTTTGTGCTGGACAAAGCGGAGGCAGGACAGGTTTTTCTCTGGGTACTCCGGTTTTCCCTGTCATCTTTCATTCCAGCAACAATCTCCATTCTCATTTCATAGCATCTATCAGTCATTAATAAAATCACTTTGGGAGTGGCGACCCCATCGTGCTAATAGCCTATATATGATTCACTCATTTCATTCCTGACCCGGTCAATGACTGGAAAACAGGTTGTAGGTTTTTCATTATTATTATTATTACTTTTTAATTTTAATTTGTGTAATCAAGTCAAATGTGGTTACATTTCATCTACGAAACGAGGAAGCGTGGCGACAGCTGAACATCACGAGGAGAGGGGAATGACTGAAACATTGCCCAACACCAGTTTATCTAGGTGTTACACTTAGACCATGCTCTAACGTACAGGCAGCAATGTCTGAACACAATCTTGAGATGCCTAAAGCCAACGCCAGAGCAGAGACTGTACTCGATTGTTCGAATAGCCCCACCCAACATCCGGAGGGCTACTGCTGCAGACACTGAGAGAACAAAGCAGGAGAATGACCATAGACATCCACTCCATGGTCACCAAGCTGCAAGTCTCGCCTCAAATCTTGCAAGAGCCTCCTTGCTAGGACTCTGTTGATGGAGGGAACACCACAGACAACTCATCTTAACAGATAGCGAACTCACTGCTCACAGACATGTCACCAAAGGAAGAACTAGCTCCAGGCACTGACCTACCTCACCCTGTATGGAGGTCCCTCAAATCTTTAAGAGTGAGTGTCCCTTGATGCAAGACCAACCTGAAGAAATGGGGGATCCTTCCAGAAAATACAGACACCTCGTGTGAATGTGGTGCTGAATTAGACCCAAGCCACCTACTTATTTGTCCCCTCCTGGACAACCCAGGCACATCACAAGATGTTTTTAGAGGAAACAACAAGGCCATCGCAGCTGCAGTTTTTTGGAAATGCTGACCGGACATGGATATGAATGAAAAAGAAAGAAAGAAAGAAAGAAAGAAAGAAAGAAAGAAAGAAAGAAAGAAAGAAAGAAAGAAAGAATGAATGAATGAATGAATGAATGAATGAATGAATGAATGAATGAATGAATAATCTTAGTGAGAGTTCTGTATACTGGAACCATACATTGATTGGGGGCTTACCAATAACTTAAATGCCCTCTTATCAGTTGTTAATAGAAAAACCTTATTCACAAGAAAACGATGTAAAGTTTACCTGTGGGTGGTGTGAAAAGAGTCTACCTCTGAATAGGAAGATAATATTGGTGATAGCAGTCACATTTCAAAAACCAGTCATGGAAAGAGTTCAGAAAATGATCAAATCAAATTATTAACTTGCACCATGAACAACGAATGAAGAATAAGTCACTCTGCTGAACACAAAAGTTTACTCTATCTAAACCAAAAGTGAATTCCTTTGATATGGAAAAACCATGAAGTTGGATCATATTTGTATAGCATCATGATTCAATATGCATTCTTCATGAGTGATCACCCTAAATGGTTTACCAAACAAAAAAAGTTCATTTAAAAAAATGAAAATGTGAACTTTTGTCATCAGTGGAGTCACTCATTCTTCATTTGCTGATTGTGGTGCAAGGTAAAAGTCTGCTTTGTTATATAAATGAAATTTAAGTTAATATAAAAGCACTAATTCAATACCTGTATATAGCAACAGGATGACCTCTTGTTCTAGCTCGTAGGACCAATTGCTCTGCTACCCACTTGGACTGACTGTATCCACTGGTTAGTTTATCCGCATAAAGAGACATGTCAGTGTCCTCCCTGCAGTCCATTAGTCCTTCAGGAAACACTGCATCTGTGCTGTAATGAGAAGGAATTGGTTTTCACTAACAAGAGATTTCATTTTCTTGATTGATATAGAATTGTATCTTACATCGTTGTGTGAGGGTCAGTGAAAATTAATTGAGGCTTACATGTATAATAAAAGTGGTTATAATGCCAGCACAAAATTATGCAGCAAACTAACTAAAATAATCTCCACCATGGGTTATGCATCATTGCTAGGAATTTGGAAACTTGCAAGTGGCACAACATTTTGAAGTTCATCACATGTTAACACATTCCCTTACAAAGAAAACTGTTATGTATATTTAAAACAGAAATACAACATAGTGACTGCTGATTTATTTTGATTTTGATTTTCTGGATTAAATATTTAGCAAATCACAGAGTTAGTTATAAACAGAGGATTGTGGAGATGCTTAGTTAATTCAGAGGCTTATAGAAAGGCATAACAGCGGTTGACTTCACAACGCTGAACTAACCCCATCCTTAATTCCAGACAAGATTAAGAGCCTTTAATAAGCAGGGAATTGTTTGGCTCAATGTCTGCTTGGCCAGCATCTTAGTCTCAGGCCTAGAGGTTATCTGTATGTATCCCAGCTGGGTGGTGGGATTTTAATCATAAACAGTTTATTCTCTTGGCTAGAGGACTGGGTATCAGTGCCATCCCCAACATTCCTACAACTCACACATGATACTATCCTCCATTTTTTATTTTATTAGCTTCCTGAAAATTATCAAGGCTGCTACAGGGACAAATCATAAGAAAGACACTAAATATGGTTGTACAATTGCTGATAAAAGATGGGAAAACAGTATAAGAGATTAAGAACAATAACACATTATTATGTAGCATAAAAGTGATTTCATAAAATTACGACAGATCCCGTAACTGCTGAGATTGCAATATCTTCTATGGTATTATTAGGGATGCCTAGCATTTTACAGGTCTTTAAAAAAAGGCTCGGTATCATTCCATGAGCACCCACCATTAATCCAATCACCTGAATACATTCAAGGTTGTACTTGTTTTTATAGTAGGCACTGAAGGTTCGTAGATAGCCTTCTTCTCGTTGTCAACCTCCTGCGGCTGGTCTGAATTCAGTTCGAACCTCACGGTTGGATCTAGTATATAGCCAGGTTTTGAGTCGGCTTTAAAAACTATGAGGTCTAGTCGGCTTGTGGTCCCTTATATAGTGATTCCAGAGACTTCCTCTCCTTTGTAAAGAATCGGTTAGCATGTGACGAATGGTGTGGTGACGGGCATTGCAAAGAATTTCACCATGCGGGCAAAAGCCAAGGACATGTGGAGGGGTTTATACCTCACTGTGGCAATGCCGACAGTGGTTACCATCCAGACTTCTCCCTTGCACAGCTTGGACTGCAGCAACATTACACTTCATTTTGAGGGCATCCTTCTATTCGGAGCAAGAGAGTCCATTGTGCTGCTGGATCCAATTATTAGCAGGAGTGTAGGCTTTATAAAGAATAACCCCTTTACACTTGTGAGGTTTTTTAGACCACGCTTAATATTCCATGTCATGGAACTCAGTCCTAAATTTACAAGCATATACACACAATTGTCTCTGGTATTTAACATTTTTCCAGATCTTGATAATTTCAACTGACATAGACAGACGTCACTTTCCTCATCCAAATTGTGGGAGTTAGTGATGTATGGATTTGCAGATTTTTTAGAGTCCTCAATCCTCAATTCCTTGAGTTGTTGGAGAACAGCTTCCCATTTGGCTCTGAACAAATAGTTTGACATCATCCACCCTTGTCAGAGGGTCTGCCTAGCTACATGAATGTATACAGCAGGCAAATGGACCTGTAGCCTGTAGTAAGAGGAAGAAATGTCAACTTTCCACATAAGAATTGGATTATTATTATTATTATTATTATTATTATTATTATTATTATTATTATTATTATTATTATTATTATTATTATTATTATTATTATTATTGGACATGAAAGGACGCGTGAACTTTGCAGCTACAAGATAGCTCAAGAAAGCGGGTATATATTGTGAAGGTACTTACCGAAACAAGCTTGTATGGTTATTTTAAGCTCCATTACATGGTAGATGTGTTTGTTTACAACTGGATGAACAGAATATTGAGTGAAATATTGCAAAGTTTGCACTAAAATAATCTTGTTGAGAACAGCCATCTTGCCAAAGATCAAAATCACGTAGAAATAGCACTGCGGTAGATAGACGATCGTTTTCTTTTTTGCTAGTTGCTTTACGTCGCACCGACACAGATAGGTCTTATGGCGACGATGAGACAGGGAGGGGCTAGGAATGAGAAGGAAGCGGCCGTGGCCTTAATTAAGGTACAGCCCCAGCATTTGCCTGGTGTGAAAATGGGAAACCACGGAAAACCATTTTCAGGGCTGCCGACAGTGGAGTTCGAACCTACTATCTCCTGAATAGTGCATACTGGCCGCACTTAAGCGACTGCAGCTATCGAGCTTGGTGATCGTTTTCTAATGTAAGCGCTCCCAGTGCCCACTCACGACATCATCCCCTTGGCTCAAGACACGGCCAACTAGACTCCCTCATTGGCATGATGGCAGAAACAGAGATTCAGTGTGATACAGTGGAGCTCCCTGGAGTATCAAGGGAAAGCAATCACAATGGCCAAAACTGTAGTGTTATTGACCTAAATCTGATTGATGATATCAGTTGGCAGATAATGGAGAATTAGTATAAAGAAGAGGTGCATCTTAAGACTGCAAGATCACTGTTGAAGAACATCATGGCTATTCCTCTTAAGAACCTAAAAACAGAAATAAAGAATGGCCTCGTGAAGTTGGAAGAAGCTTTAGAGGCTGGAGCAACATACAGGATGTCGTGGAAGAAATCTGCAGAAGAAGTAAAGCAGAGATCAACTACCACGGAGAATAAGGAATTGTCCAACACATCACCAGTGACAAATGACTTGGAGGAAGATCAAGGAAAATGGGAAACGTTTCTATCCAAGAAGCAGAGAAGGAAGAAGAGTGAGGATAGGAACCACGAAGATATCCCAACGAAACAGGCCAGTAATGATCCTGAAAGTACAACATTTAGCGAAATTGGAAAACGGCTTCATTCTAAATCTAGGAGTCATTCAGAAGCCGTAATAATTAAACCAATGAACGGTAAGACTTTTGCTGATGTTTTGAAGGATATCAGGAACAGGGTGAAGCCAGAAGACAGTGGAGCAGGCATTCGATCTATCCGCAAAACAAGAGCTGGAGATGTTCTTCTTGAATTCAATAAAACAACAAAGATTGCAAATAGGGAGATACTCAGTAATTCTCTGAGAGATACCCTTGGACAAGATGGCGATGTAAAGGCTTTAATCCCCTGAACTACACTGGAGATTCAAGACATGGATGGAGTCACTACTGCTGCAAACATGGAGGAAGCTGTAAGATGAGATTCCGGCAATCCCCATGGAGAGCTGAAAATATCGATCTCGAAACCAAACAGCTGGGGACAGAAACTTGCCATCTTCGAAACCAAAGATGAGAATGCTCAGAAACTACTGGAAGCAGGAAACATTACGATAGGATAGCTATACTACAGAGTACATGCTAGAACCATGTTACCTCGCTGCTTTCAATGCCTATCATATGGACACCTGGCAAGAAACTGCACAGGCCCTGACAGAAGTAAGGTCTGTTTAAAGTGTGGAGAATCTGGTCACAAGGGAGTGGATTGTAAAAAGAACAATCCGTGATGCATGATTTGTACAGACAAGGGTGTCAATGAAGCTAAATGAAATAATGTTCCTGGATCGGGAGCATGTGCAATATTTCGTGAAGCTCTGGAAAAGGCCAAAAATCACAGTAAATGATGTGAATCCTTCAAGCAAACATGCACAGGAGTCGAACAGCTAACGATCTTATGACACAGCTGATTTATGAGATGGAAGTAAACATCATTATTATTAGCGAACCAAATAAATAGAGGGACCATTCAGGGTGGTTTGTGGATAACCTTGAACAGTTGCAATTTGTATACCAGATCTAGGAAAAGTTTCAGTAACTCAGCATGGATGCAAAGACGGTTTTGTTTGAGTACAGACTGGGGAATTACTATTTTAAGCTGTTACTTTATGCCAAATGAATCTGTTTCCAACTTTCAGATGTAAATTGATGGCCTTGAGGATGTAATACACAGAACGGAAAACAGACTAGTGGTCATTGGTGATGTAAATGCTCAAGCGTCGGAATGGGGCATGCCACAAACAGACTCCAGAGGACGGCGTATAATGGAGATGGCATCCAGAACGGGTTTGGTGGTCAACAACATTGGAAATGTGCCAACATTTTGATGGCCAGGATGCCAGGGAACAATACCGGATGTAACCTTTTCATCAGAGGATATCGCGCCTAAGATTACTGAATGGCAAGTGATCGAGACCTATACGGGGAGTGATCATCAATATATCATCTTTCGACTGCTCCAAGAATCTCCTCAAGAAAGAAACATCTTGCGCAGGCCAGCACGGTGGAAAGTAGCCGGTACTGACAAGGTAAAGTTCACTGATGTAATATGGAATGGAATGGAGAACATAAAATGTTTCGCTTGTAGAGGGAAAGAAGCAGCTGGTGTATGCGTTGAACTCACCATGCAGCTAATCCATCAAGCATGCAACGCCTCAATGTCCCGAAGGAGACCGTGAAATAGCAAGCGCCCAGTGTACTGGTGGTCCGAAGAGATTGCTGAACTGAGAAGGAATTGTCTGCGACTTCGACGCAGGGCTCAGAGGATGAGAGACAGTCCAGAGAATACCTCAGTCACAGTGGAGTACAAGTCAGCGAAGAAGGAACTTCATAATGCAATTAGAAAAAGTAAAGCTGACAAATGGTGGGCACTAGCTAAAGAAGTAGAAGATGATCCATCGGGACTAGGTTACAAGATTGTAATGAAGAAACTCGGGACATTTTCAACCCCGAGTCTGGATCCGCAAACCATTAAACAAATTGTGGATACACTATTCCCAGACCATCCAGAGAGGATTGACTGTGACGATGAAAAAGAACTGGATGATATACCCCTCTTCACAGCAGAAGAGTTGAATAGAGCTATTAGCTCTCTTAGAAACAAGAAAACTCCAGGATCAGATGATATACCTACAGAAGTGCTAAAGATAATATCAGAACTATGTCCAGAACTGTTGCTGAATATGCACAATCATTGCCTGCAAGCGGGTGTTTATAGTCCCCAATGGAAAATGGCCCGTTTGGTTTTGATCAGCAAAGGAAATCTTGGTGGTTATAGACCTTTATGTATGCCGGACACAGCTGCAAAAGGCCAGGAGAAACTTTTGCAGCCCAGAATCCTCTCAGCAGTTCAACTAGCAGGGGATCTATCTGTTCGCCAAGATGGATTTCGGAGAGGTCACTCGACGCTAGATGCAGTGTGGGATGTGGTGAATACAGCAGAAAGAGCACAAACGGGCAACCATCATTCCCGTAAATTGACACTTCTTGTGACCCTGGATGTGAAGAATGCCTTCAATTCGGCAAGGTGGAGCGACATGTTGGTAGCTCTTGAAGAAACTTTCAAGCTACCACATTATCTTATGCGCATAATGAGAGATTACTTCAAAGATCACACTCTGCTGTATGATACAGAAGATAGACAAAAGATGGCTGGTGCAGCGCAGGGATCGATCCTTGGTCCAGATCTTTGGAACATAATGTATGATGTATGATGGCTTGTTACGTTTGGAGATGCCAGAGGACAGGAAGCTTGTGGGCTACGCTGACGATGTGGCTGCCTTGATAGTGGCTAGTAATGTTGAAATGGGTTAAATCAAACTGAACCAGGTGATGCGGCGCATAAATGAATGGATGATAAGCCACAGTCTAACACTTGCCGATCACAAAACGGACGAGGAAAAGGTTCGAAACTCTTGTACCAATGACTGTTAGAGAGTTAGTGATTGAAACATCTGCAAGCACAAAATATCTAGGAGTGACACTTGACTCATAGTTCACACTCTGGAATATATTCAGAGAGCGACAGATAAGGCAGTAAAATACATTACTGCACTTAGCAGACTGATGGGAAATATTAAAGGTCCGAAATCCAGTAAACGGCGTCTTCTCATGTCGACGGTTCAGTCAGTGCTCCTGTATGGCTCTGAAATCTGGGCTAAATCCTTGAGATTTGCTTGATATCGGAGAAGGATAGCTGCCGTACAACGGAGAGCAGCTTCACGTATTGCATGTGCATACCGCACTGTTTCCGAACCTGCAGTCCTCACAGTGGCAGCAATAGCCCCAATAGACCTACCAAGGAGAGATGGGAAAGAAACGTGCAAAGAAGAGTGCCTTCAATCAACGGATGAGGCAATGGCAACTCAGATGGGAAAGTGACCCTCGGGGTAAATGGACCAAGCGACTGATACCACGCTTGGATATCTGGGTTGAAAGGGTCCATGGTAAAGTAAATTACTATCTCATGCAGTTTCTAACAGGACATGGATATTTTTTGAAATTCCTGTATAAAGTGGGCAGAGCGAGTGACGCAGCATGCATATACTGTGATGACATCGACGACGTATTTCACACCTTCTTTGTGTGCAGCCATTGGACGATACAGAGAAGATGCGTGGAAAGTGAACTAGGAGAACTGACAACAGATAGTATTATTTCGGCGATGCTACGAAACCAGGAATCCTGGGATCGCATGGCAGTGTATGTGGAGGATGTCCTTTGTCAGAAGAAGAAGGATTTGGAAGCGTACGGATGTTTGTAAAGGAGAAATGAAAAAAGAAGTCTGAAAGACAAAGCACGATATCATCCTGAAGTAATGCAAGAACAGTTCCGGGGTGATGACACACATCGTGGAAAAAGGGTGTGTGGTTTTTAGTGGGTAAGAATCCCACACACTTGTGGAATGCAGATCCTTCACAAGTGTCTTTTGAAGATTTTCCACAATTCCTCGTAAACAAATTATTATTATTATAATATCTTTTTTTCTGGATTACTGATTTACAATTGATGGAATGATACTTCATTAACTTCACTATCTGGAACATTACCATGTAATCACAGGCTAGTACTATGCATTAGAACACCAGCTGTGAATGCCTAAGCTGTTATGTTAGACCAACTTTATTTGTGTGGACACACCAATTCTTCATTTCTGCTGCTAAACAATTAGTGTAGGTTACCTGATGTGATGCACAGGCTTGATCTTGTTGTCTTGAGCAAAGATGAGAACATTTTCAGTGCCCAACACATTTGAACTGTGCAGTGCTCGATATGGATAGATCAAATTTACTGTAGCTGCAGCGTGTATGATGGTATCGATTTCATATGAGAGATACATGTAATCATCTTCACTCATTCCCAGGTTCACCAGAGTGATGTCTCCTGTAACATAAAGTAGTTAAGTAAGTAATGTAGGTGCATGTAACTGCATGTGAAAGGCATATGCAGGCACTTCACTCATCTCCATTTCCAATAATACAAAACAGAAATATAAGGGCACAATAAGAGAAGAACATTTTATTACTATCATAAACAATAATCTCAAACCATTTCATTTCAAGCATAATTGTGCTTTAAGTTTATGCTACACAAAATATGTGACAAACTGACTCAAAATTTGGCACTGACAAAAAGATTTTGAGTCACTATCTGAGAAGAAATCACAACTGCTGAATGATTTGAATAAAAGGTCACTGGTGTTCATCTGATCTAGGGACATCTTCAAGTGATTACAACTACACATCATTAACAGCCTCCTGCATAACATAAAAATAAAAAATCAGAACAGAAACATGTGTCACATTAAAATGTTTAAATATTCATCTCTTCAGACAAAAGAGCTGAACAATGAACAGAACTCAACCCAGAAACTATGTTCAGCACCATGACATTTATGAATGATCTGATATGGGCGGGGTCCATAAATTACATCTACAGTAAACTCTGCCTGTCATAAGAGGCAAATAATAATAATAATCGTATGGCCTCAGCTACCGTGTGCAGACATTTCAATCTGATGCCATCTGGCTGCCTGCTTGTCAATTTCGACGTTCCGTTTTACTCTAGGCCCCCACTAGATGGCAGACCGAGTAAACCGAAACTCTCTTGGGCATCTATGGCTGAGATTTTTAATGAATTTTGTCAGGTAAACACCAAATGTGTCACCAGAGATCTTTTAGATGCCGACAACGTAAGACATGGAGTGTCAAATGGACTTTTTTCCGCCCTTCAAAAATCCGACTACCTCTGCCGGGTTTGAACCCGCTATCTTGGGATCCGGAGGCCGACACTCTACCGCTGATCCACAGAGGCAGCTAGAGGCAAATAAAAGGGCTGAGTCCCCAAGGGTTCTCAAGTTGTGGTGTATGTGTTGGTGGTGGTGGTGATTATTGATGATTATTGTTTTAAGAGAAAGTACATTGGGGTGTGTGTTGGCAACCATAGGGCCATTAGTTGATTCCAATATTACATATAATTACTTGTGAGAAGCACTTCACTTTCATCTTCCCTGTCTGACCTCACTTAACCCCCAGGAGCTTTCAAACGGGGAGTATGGATTAGTGACCATCTTCTAGCTGTGTCTGACATTGTTTCTGCTTGTGACTGGCTCCTCACTTTCAACTTTCCTTTCTGACCTCACTTAGTCAACTCTTGTTCTCTTCCAACCCTGACAGTATTCGATTTATGACATCTAGGGTGTTCTTCATTTCAGTGCTCTTCATAGCCCTTCCCTTTCTTGCCCTGGTACCTTCATTCTTTAGTGTTACGAGAGGTGTTATCCAGTTGTAATTTCTTTTAAAAAGTAATCACCACCATCATGACCAGCTCCATGGCTAAATGGTTAGTGTGCTAGCCTTTGGCCACAGGGGTCCCGGGTTCGATTCCTGGCAGGGTCGGGAATTTTAACCATCATTGGTTAATTTAGCTGGCACAGGGGCTGGGTATATGTGTTGTCTTCATCATTATTTCATCCTCATCATGACGCGTAGGTCGCCTACGGACGTCAAATCGAAAGACCTGCACCTGGGGAGCCGAACATGTCCTCGGACACTCCCGGCACTAAAAGCCATATGCCATTTCATTTTTACCACCATCATGGGGAGACCCCCAAGAACTCTAAACTTGGGAGCGTGGGTTTGCAACAGTGGAGCTCCTACATGAGTTTGGCATTGTGTCCACTTACTTGTGCCGGGCTCCTCACTTTCACCTTTCCTATCTGACCTCCTTTGGCTAACTCCTATTCTCTTCTAACGCTGACGATATTTGGTTTGCAAGACTGAGGGAGTCTTTCATTTTCATGCGATTCATGACTCTTCCCTTCCTTATGCCAATACCTCACTCTTCAAAGGATCAAAACTCTTTCATTAATGACATAGAATATGTCTATAGTTTTGGAACTGTACTTGACTGGTGAGTGTTACAAAAACATGAGTTTTAAAATCAAAATAATTTCTAGACAACATGTGATGACAGTGTTCAATATCTCATTTTAAAGATGAAGGGCCATTGTATCTAGCAATGTGAGTCTGACCTCAGTACAACATCATCAGTGATGCAATAGTGCTGCCATCTTGTGGTATTAAAATCGCGTGTTGCACAGCTAACAATTAGTGTAATTCTGGATTCCAGCATCACAGCAAGTTGTGAGGGGTGTTGTGTAATTTGGCTCAATGGGTTATACATATATACAGAAAAAGAAATTCAAATAGGGAACATTTGAGAAATTTGTGGCGTGAAGAATTGCAAAAATGTTTCTTTCATAAAACGTTGTGATATATGGACAACAAATTGTTTCAAGATTGCAGAAAACATGTTTTTTTTTTGCTAGTTGCTTTACGTCGCACCGACACAGATAGGTCTTATGGCGACGATGGGACAGGAAAGGGCTAGGAGTGGGAAGGAAGCGGTCGTGGCCTTAATTAAGGTACAGCCCCAGCATTTGCCTGGTGTGAAAATGGGAAACCACGGAAAACCATTTTCAGGGCTGCCGACAGTGGGGTTCGAACCTACTATCTTCCGAATACTGGATACTGGCCGCATTTAAGCGACTGCAGCTATCGAGCTCGGTCAGAAAACATGTTAAGGAGAGTATGTCAGAATTCTAGAAAATCCAAAATCACAAACATCAAGCATCAAAAGGCTTCTCAGGAGAATCTCAAACTTAAGGCAGATGTGCACCATGAGGCAAGTTCCACTCTACTGGAAACCAAGCTGATAACATCTACTGCCTCAGAGGTGGAAAATGGTTTGTAACTCATGGTCTTGAAGCTGTGTACATTTTTTAAAATTAAGAAATAAATTTTGAACAATCAAGTTTCAAAACCACATGGCCTAGGTACTTTATTTCAGCTATACCTATGGCACGGTACACATTTTTAGTCAAAACTTGTGGTCGTGTCTCTGACACAGCCCCATTTGAATTTCTTTTTCCATTTGATTAGTGATAAGAGGGGATGGTTGCTTAGTTGTACTTCCCCTTAAAACTATAATTATTTCCCCATGTTCACTCAACTGCAGTGAATGCCCCTAGTTCAACCCTCGACAGACTGGTTTAAATTAAATTAAGGTACACAGAACACATCAGAGCATTCCTAAATATCAAAGAATCTATATTCACCAACTATACAGTATATTACATATTGAGAAATCACTTACATAATCTCCAGAATTGATTATTACTTTCCTGTGATTACTTGTAATATAACCTGTGTATATATCTGTACATATTTTTCTACTTATACTCCATTGAACTTTCTTTTTAGTGTGTTTTGTTTTGTTTTGTTTTGTTTATTCTTCTCTACTGTTATGTAAAATGGTATTACCATTAATAAAGTATTATTATTATTATTATTAGAACAACAAGATGAAAACTGATATGACGTAAAGAGAAAACTTGAAAAAAACATTAATAATAACAAAAACATTTCCCCCAATCATAATAATAAGGATTTAATTAATGACAATAAATGTATTTTAGGTCTTAAAAAGAAAATTAATGACAATAACCTCATCATTACCAAGTGTGATAAAGGTAATACCACTGTCTTAATGGACAAATCTGACTAGATAGATAAAACTAAAGATTTCTTCAACAATCCTTCTTTTTCTATAGTTAAAAAAGACCCGGCCAATAAAATCCAACATCTGCTTAAACAAACCTTAACATGTTCACTGCATATTAGCAGAGCATGACATACCCGCAAACCTGAGCAAAATATCTGTGTGGGACTCTTTAAAAGTTGTAGTTATCGAAGTTTTATACATTGGTAGGACGAGTTCTATCAAACTCGTGGACTTATCCCACTCACGCGCATGGTGCGTGACCTGCATGTTGGTTGAAATCGAGAAGTAATACTGGTCACCAGAGGAATCACGTGCGGTGTGCGTTGGTAGATTACTGTGCATTATTTGTCGTGGATAGCAAACAAATGCATAAAGTATATTACATACATAAATATATTCATATTTACACTTCTCTATTACAGAATTTGACAAACAAAAATGAAACATCAAAAAAGGCTTTCACGGCCGCAGATCTTATAATCACAGCAATAGAACCAGCTTTTGGGTGGTTAGGCCGTGGGGCATAATGCAGAGTTTCGTCCAGACGTGCCATTTGGACTCATCAGCTGGAATGGCACGCCCCTCCAGGACTCTGCATAGCAGAGGCAGACCAACTGTGTGGCCCCGCCGAGTTAGCAAATCAAGTTTGCTAACCTGCTAAAGGAGAAAATATTTCTCCGTTCAAAAAATGCTCCCCCATTGGAGATACAACATCAAAAAAGGCTTTCACGGCCGCAGATCTTATAATCTTTTTTGATGTTGTATCTCCAATGGGGGAGCATTTTTTGAACGGAGAAATATTTTCTCCTTTAGCAGGTTAGCAAACTTGATTTGCTAACTCGGCGGGGCCACACAGTTGGTCTGCCTCTGCTATGCAGAGTCCTGGAGGGGCGTGCCATTCCAGCTGATGAGTCCAAATGGCACGTCTGGACGAAACTCTGCATTATGCCCCACGGCCTAACCACCCAAAAGCTGGTTCTATTGCTGTGATTATAAAAATGAAACACTTTGGCTAATTGGGTGGGTCTCATGATGTTGAAGGAACCACATTGTCAGCCATCAGAAAAAATATAAATAAAATGATAACATAAGCATCACGACGCAGTCAAAACTGATTACTGCACGTTCTATCAAGTTACTTATAAATATGATGCAGGAATAAATGACAATTAGAAGTTCTTTCATGTTATACACATATATGATGCAAGAATGAATGACAATTACAAGTTCAGTTCTTTTACTGAACATATTGCAGTAGTGGAATTTATTTATTTCGAAAGTGGAATCACTCATAATTCTCTGAAGAAAGAAAGAAAGAAAGAATGAAAGAAGGAAAGAAAATCTGATTACTGCATGTTCTATCAAGTTACTTATAAATATGATGCAGGAATAAATGACAATTAGAAGTTCTTTCATGTTATACACATATATGATGCAAGAATGAATGACAATTACAAGTTCAGTTCTTTTACTGAACATATTGCAGTAGTGGAATTTATTTATTTCAAAAGCGGAATCACTCATAATTCTCTTGAAGTAATAATAAACAGAAAATGCAGTGTCTTACCTCGCACTGAAGTGGACTTGCTGCTCAAGGTGCTTATAAAGTCACCAATGTTCTTAAAAAACTCAACATGAAAATATCTTTTAGAACCAATAACAGAAATCTTGATATATTACACAACTCTAACTCATTAAATAAATCTAATGCTTTTTCTAAATTTGGAGTATGATGATGAAGTATGATGACAACTCTGGAGAGAATATACGCGGGAAATGGAATACTCATGCGTAAATATGGCTACAGATGAATCTGCTAGTAGACTGGACTTACAACACGATGTGTGGGATGACAATCAGAGCCTTCCTTACCATGCGGGAAACCTGGATTCACATTTCCTAGCAACCGTCCCATGACGCGCTAGGTGCATGCTCCGCATGTGCTTATAAAGTAGCATCACGCACACTGAACGTGTTAAAAAAACACCCCTTTTCTCTTCAGGAAAGACTAAACTCTTAAACATGAACCCAGGCCTACCCACTACTAAAGCTCTTCCCAAAAGTCATAAAACTAACATTCCGATCTGCCCAATAATCAATTACAGACCCAGCCCCCTTATATAATACTTCTAAATTCATCCAAAAATTTATACTAAAAAATTATAGATTTTTATCCAATAAATCTATCAGAAAAACCTCTGAATTAATGACAAACTAAAAAAAAATTCGACATTCAACCAAACCTTTCTCTCCATTCTTTTGACATTGTAAACATGTATCCCAGTATTCCAATTTCCAAATTATTTCCCATAATTGATAACAACTTAAATAAATTTAGTCATCTGAGTACACTAGAAATTCAGGACTTTATGTCCAGCTTAAAACTGGTCGTCAACAATAATATTTTCACCTTTGATAACACTATTTACCAACAAGATGGTTTAACTATGGGCTCGCCAACCTCAGGCATCCTAGCTGAAATATACCGGGTGGTACAGCTGCCCCTATTCACGCAGTTTTATGCAACCCGCAGATTATAGTCGAACCTAAAAATATTGACCTTGATTACTCACTACAATGTCTGCTCTTACAACGCTTTCCACAATTCGTTTATTCATGTCAAGCAAATCAGCATTAATGATAAAATACCGATTGATGGTAAAGAATCGTGAAAATTATGTGTCGCAGAAACGTCCTGTACAGAGAATATTATTGGTGAATGACTAGAAGTAGCAGCAACACAACAGCGCTAAACAGCAACCCGTGATAGCCGAGCTTGCTAAAAGTTAGAGGTGAGTACCGGTGTTCGTCAGTAGGCGGTTCGAGTCCTGTGTACGACGAATATTTTTATTGCGTTGTTGATGTTCATGAGAGTCGTGTTGTTGACGACAAATCTAAATCATGATCAGTTCTCATATTGCAGGTACTCAGCTATGTTTGTTTTTTAAGGAGCTCTTAAAAGAGCTATGTGCAATAAAGTGAGATTGTACCGACAGCGATGCGATGGGCTTATGCATGGCCATTTGATTAATGAAGCAAATGTT
Organism: Anabrus simplex; assembly: GCF_040414725.1. Taxonomy (NCBI): domain Eukaryota; kingdom Metazoa; phylum Arthropoda; class Insecta; order Orthoptera; family Tettigoniidae; genus Anabrus; species Anabrus simplex. Next base: position 247,828,570 of record NC_090267.1, on the reverse strand, counting down.
CAAAATGACCACCTGCTTCGTTAATGCACATCTGAGCACGGCGGAGGAGAGACATTCTTGCTTGCTGCAACATATGTGGTGGAATCTGCCTGCAGGCTTCCGTGATGAGCCGCCGTAAATGATTCGGGCTCTCAGGCTCCTGCTCATAGACTCTTTCCTTTAAATAACCCCCGAGGAAAAAGTCGAGTGGAGTAAGGTCAGGTGATCTAGCCGGCCATGTGACCGGACCCCCTCGTCCAATCCATCGTCCAGGATATGTCCTATGCAAGTGGTTCCGTACTGCCAACGACCAGTGTGGGGGAACTCCATCCTGCTGGAACCACATCCGTAACCGTATCATAAGGGGCACATCCTCCAATAAGAGTGGGAGGTACTCACGAAGAAACTCTAGATAGCGTCGTCCCGTGAGGTTTCCTTCGAAGAAATATGGTCCAATTATCTTGTCACCTAGTATCCCGCACCACATGTTGACGCCCCATTGTACCTGAAATCGAGCTCCCCTGATCCAGTGAGGATTTTCAACGCTCCAGTAATGGACGTTGTGACGATTAACAGTTCCGTTGTTGTGAAATCTGGATTCATCACTAAAGAGAATGTCCATTAAGAAATTCGCATCAGCTTCAACTCTTTGTAATATCCATTGCGAAAATTCTATCCGTTTTGGAAAGTCATCTCCGTGAAGTTCCTGGTGCAGCTGTTGATGGAAAGGGTGGAATTTATGGCGGTGCAATATTCGCAGTACAGATACATGACTGATGTTCAGTTCATTTCCTATGGCCCGTGAGCTTGTGTGCGGGTTGTATGCAGTTGCACTTTGAACAGCTTCGTCGTTATTTCCAGACGTCACTGGAGCATCCCGAACGGGGGGTAATGTATGAAATGACCCCGTTGCACGCAACCGTCTTTCAACACGTCGAAATGTATCTGCAGTTGGCATCCTTCGTCCAGGAAATCGTTCTTGATACAAGCGTCTGGCTTCCCGTGCATTTTGCCTTGCTTCTCCATAAAGTAGTACCATATTCACATAATCATCCCGTGAATACATAATGTTTGCTTTCGTGCTAACCGTACAGTACGTGCTCACATGTTGCTGCTAGGATTACTATATGCTGTTTCATGTGCCCTATGTGTGAAGTGTAGACCGCTGTTAGTTGGTCTTCGAGTCGAAGGTGCGCAGTTGCTTGGTTGAATGGGTGGGTCAGAATGTTGACAACACGTGCACTGCGCTTCATTCCCTGTAGTCGTTTGCCATATGTTAGTCGCATGTTATTATTCCTTTCGTGTGTATGCTTTCTTTGTAAAGGTGGCAAATTACTTTTGAGACTTAAGAACGTTAAATATTTATTACGAATGGCCTTACAAGTATAATATAAAAATGAAATTGAAAATATCGTAACTAGATTCGAACCCTAAATGCCTGCTAACATATAGTATGCTCGCTGCGATTGGTGCCATGTAGCCACTGCAGGCGACGAAGAATTGGTCTCGTAGCTCTGTACTAATGGAATTACCTAGGCTATCGCTTCGATACTGATCGTTGATGTTAAAAGTTCTGAACTCGAAGGTGCAAACACCACAGTGAACTAAAGAATCATGTCTCTCTTACGCCCAGATAGTTGCAACCATTTTCTACGCGTTACTTGGTTGAATGAGTCCAGCGTTATGTTTCAGGCGGTATTCACAATCGGTGCGTATGTGGCGATATTTATGATACCTGTTTATTATAACTTCCATAGAAGAATATCAGAGACTTCAGAAAGGTCTTCGTAAACGATGCCTAGGCGAATACGAAATGACATTAAAAAATGCATGACTCAAGAATGGTTGGAATCCTTCCTGCTTCAAGTAACCTATCGAGGTACGTCTTCCATACGTAATTCCGCGCAGCTATTTGCAACGTACAAGCGCTATCCTTGTAACTCTGTATTCACGAGGAGAGCGGAAGTTCCCGCTTCGACAAGTTACTGATGAGTTACAGCCTTATGGTCCCGTTTTATGCCTTTTTTGATCGCTCTAACAGTAGTAATTACATGGTGTAAGCTATCACATCTGCTGTACAGCATTTGCGTGCCACAGATTATAAACTACAGTGCAAAACACGTTTCTATCAATTTCGATGTGATGAGACTGTACAAAATGGTGGTGCATTGACATGTCTGTAATTGGTCTTACCCTATCACGTTTTCTATGATACCATGACCGCCCTTTCTATCAAAAGAAAATGGCCTCTTGGACCAATCAGGTGCGCAATTCTTTACCGACAGCTATAGGCGTGTTTATGGTTTGTACAGTATAGTAACATTTCGTAAAAATTAGTAGAGTATTGGACACCTCTCTACATAGAATGGTACAGTGTTTTTGAGATGGACCTCACTTACTGCCTCTTGTACCACTTTTCCATTGTGCGGAGAAGTCTACATCGGGTTAACTGCACATAACATTGCTGTAAGGTGTTGCGCAAGATGGGACTAAGAGGCATTTACGTCCTAGCTGGTTGCATATATTCGGGGAAAAATAGGGGCAGCTGTACCACCCGGTATATTGATTTCTTGGAAAACACAAAAATTAATAATAATAATAATTTCTCTAACATCATTTTTGGGCCAGATATGTTGATGACACTTTAGTCATTTTAAATGAAGCATCAACCAACGCAGCCTCTACACTTCTTCTTCTTCTTCTTCTTCTTCTTAACAACAATGACTCTAATATTAAATTCACCCTTGAATCTGAACATAACAATACTCTTAATTTTCTACACTTAACTATTACCAGACATCCTTCTTTAACCTACAAAATTTTCAGAAAACCACCCAAACAGCAAGCACAATTCGGTAAGATTCTGCACATCCACAAGCACATAAATGTGCTACATATAATGGCCTAGTTTTTCATGCCTTCAACACTCCTATGTCTAAAAAAGATTTAAATAATGAATTGAACACCATCCGTACTATTGCTAAATTTGATGGCTTTAGCAACTCTTTCATAAACCGTATTATTAACAAATTCAAACACCATCCCAAAACCACATTAACAAAGGAGAGAACTAAAGCCACTGCATATTCCACTTTTACTTTCACTCAAGGTGCTTATAAAGTCACCAACGTTCTTAAAAAACTCAACATGAAAATATCTTTTAGAACCAATAACAGAAATCTTGATATATTACACAACTCTAACTCATTAAATAAATCTAATGCTTTTTCTAAATCTGGAGTATACAGATTCAAATGTAACAACTGTAGCTCTTCGTACATTGGACAGACTGGACGTAACTTTACTATCAGGTACTCTGAACAATTCAATGCCATAAAATATAACAGATTCTCTGCAGGACTCTAAACATAATTTCACCAAAATTGAACAGGACATGGAAATACTTAAAATCATTAACAAAGGTCCCCTTCTAAACACAACTGCAAATTGTTTTGTTCACTTTGACCAATACATCAACCATAATTTCAATTTAAATGACATTTCTAAAAAACCCAATATTCTTTTCGACTTCCTCATTCTCATTTTCAAAAATGCTAAATTTCTAAACTTGAATTTGATTTCACATGCCTTACAGAGTTCCTACCCACATTTCCTACCTCCAATAACCCATCCACCTGCCCCACCTTAAACTACTACTCCTCTTTTATTTCCCTATCCCATCCTTTCTTTTCTTCTTTCATCATTCCACTTCCCACTCAATTAACCATCTTCTATCTAATTCAAAAAATAAATTTCTCTTACCTGCTTTACTCAATATTTACACTATGTGACCAAAAGTATCCGGATACCCCCATAAACATATGTTTTTCATCTTAGGTGCATTGTGCTGCCACTTACTGCCAGGTACACCATAGCAGCGACCTCAGTAGTCATTCAACATCCTGAGAGAGCACAATGAAGCACTCCACGGAATTCACGGACTTCGAACGTAGTCAGGTGATTGGGTGTCACTTGTGTCAGAAGTCTGTATGCAAGATTTCCACACTCCTGAACATCCCTAGGTCCACTGTTTCTGATGTAATAGTGAAGTGGAAATGTAAAGGGACACATACAGCACGAAAGCGTACAGGCCGGCCTCGTCAGTTGACTGACAGAGACCGCCGACAAATGAAGAGGGTCGTGAAGTGTAATAGGCAGGCATCTATCCAGACCATCACACAGCAATTCCAAACTGCATCAGGATCCACTCCACGTACTATGATAGTTTGGTGGGAGGTTAGAAAATTTGGATTTCATAGTCGAGCGGCTCGCTTGGTGTAAGGAGCGTAAACATTGCAAGACTGAACAGTGGAAAAACGTTGTGTGGAGTGACAAATCACGGTACACAATGTGGTGATCCGATGGCGGGGTGTGGGTATGGCGAATGCCGGGTGAACATCATCGTGCCAGCATGTGTAGTGGCAACAGTAAAATTTGGAGGTGGTGGTGTTGGGTGTGGTCGTGCTTTCCACGGAGGGGGCTTGCACCCCTTAGTTTGCATGGCACTATCACAGCAGAGGCCTACATTTATGTTTAAAGCACCTTCCTGCTTCCCACTGTTGAAGAGAACTTCGGGGATGGCGATTGCATCTTTCAACACGATCGAGCATTTGTTCATAATCCACGGCCTGTGGTGGAGTAGTTACATGACAATAACATCCCTGTAATGGACTGGCCTGCACAGAGTCTCAATCTGAATCCTATAGAACACCTCTGGGATGTTTTGGAACGCTGACTTCGTGTCAGGCCTCACTGATCGACATCGCTACCTCTCCTCAGTGCAGCACTCCATGAAGAATGGGCTGCCATTCCCCGAGCAACCTTTCAGCACCTGATTGAACGTATGCCTGCGAGAGAGGAAGCTGTCATCAAGGCTAAGGATGGGCCAACACCATATTGAATTTCAGCATTACCGATGGAGGGCGCCACGAACTTGTACATTCATGTTCAGCCAGGTGTCCGGATACTATTGATCACATAGTGTATATTCTGATCCACACCTACTTATCTTCTATTAACATCTTTGTTTTTCTCTCTTTTTTCTTTTCCACATTGAACTGTGTATTATATTATCACTTACAGTTCAGATCATTATTACATTTAAATTTAAATTTATACCTTACGCCACCTCGAGAACTACCTGAGTTCTTCTCCTTCAAGAAATCATACACTGTGTAAATACGTTTCTCAGTTGTTCTAATATTGCACTTTTGAACTTTTTTCTTTTCACAATTGTTTCTTATGTCAACTGTTCCACATTTCCAAACTTCAAGAATCTGACATACGATATTCTATAAACATTAATATATATTTCTATTGTCAAGTATATTAAACTGCACTGTATGATTTCATGCCTAGCAGCATTTGGAGGCTTGATCCTTGAACTATTTAATTTTTCATTGAGTTTTCCTAAACATTTGGAAGCACAGTGCTGGTCAGCACAAATGTTTCGCTGCTCTCCAAGAACTTGCGTCTTGCTTAATTTATGTGATTGATCCTAGACTTCTTCAGGATTTTGGGAACTTTCAACATGCAGTGCTAATCCCTAAAGTGTTATAATGCTTCATAAACTGCAACTGGTGAAAGATTTATACATCACCTATTGTTTTCCTATGCATAGTTCTTTATATTTTAAGTGGTCGGCTGATGATGACCTGGATCAGTGGTCGAAACTGGTACCAATTTTAATCAACTAGGAATGTAACATTACATTTCTAATTCTACTTGTATTGAAAAGATTGAACCATTATATATCTTATTTCAATTTAATTGGTGAGATGTGATTAGAATAGAGTAATGTAGCGCTATCTAATATATAAAGAATTGAGACAGGACAAAAAGACATAATACCAAAGCTGAAGATCTCTTGACATTGAGCAGTGATTGTGCTATCTGTTTTGTGATACGACTTACTGTTAAGCCACCAACTGCCCTGAAATGAAGATCTGCACTGTCACTGAAATTGCCTCCACATTTCTTTATTTTCCAGGGCCAAAATGTTATACATTTGAACAGCTTGGAATTTTTCCTCAAAGGAAAGAGTGTCCAGGTTTCTGGATTAGCACTTGCATACATACAGAGTAATTAAGGAAGAAAATAGTGCAGTTAAGAAAGTTGATATTACTAGAAAATAGGATTATAACTGAAGACAGCTGGAGAGGACAAATATGTAAATATCAATTGGAAGTATTGGAAAATGAAATGTCCCTCATTAAATTGTGATGATATGAGTTATAGATATAAGAACTGGTAACAGAGGATAAATTTAGGCATAAGGATTCTTAGGCAACAGATAAGAAGATAACTTATGGTGTTATTACTTAAGCCTAGAGAGACAAGGCATAGGTAAGAAATTAAAGCAGAAAAACAGAAGTAGAAAAGAAATACAGTAAAAATTATAGCAAATGCCAGAAAACACCTTACGTGTGAATTAATGGGTTAAGCTCTGTGGTACTGTTCAAATATTAACAGCCCCCCTTAGTGCCTTTCACAGACGATTGTAACCTCCAATGGTATTCTGCAAATATCCTGCAGAATCGCAGCTTGATGTCTCTCTTGCCTTCTACACAATGAACAACCACGAGTTTACAGGAATGTTGACGAAAATGGCATTATGTTACTTCCCTGCTGGCAAGCAGCCAAAGACGTTGCCATGGTAACCGATAGGTTCATTGCCGGACTGTCGGTCACTCAATGAAGAGTATGAAACCCACAGAAAGTAGTAACTATCTCCGTCATTTGAAGAGTACGTGAAACTATGCTCATAACAAAAGTTGTTTAAAATGAAAGGGTGTTTCACATACAGTCCACGGATTTTACAGAAAATCAATAGTATAAGAGAAAATGGAACAAAACTGTTGTGGTTTTCTTATAAACCCTCAGTTTATTGAGTGATTTTTTAATCATATGCATATCTAAACCTTCATTCAGATGAGTACACTCTAAATATGAAGTTTGGTCAAAACCTATCCAGCCGTTTCACCGTGATGGTGGAACAGACGGAAAACCAGACAGACGGACAAACGGACACAAAACTTAAAAACCACTGATAAGGTCTTGAGTTGACCTAAATCAGATAAATATCTGAAAAATTGGCAAAGCAAACTAAATTACAGACAGCGGACCACCTTCAACTTTATTTATATAGATAGCTTGGGCACGTTTATAAGTGCAGAACTTCATTTCGAGATTTTGCTGCTTTTAAAGGGTAACTGATATCAACAAATGGATTCCATCACTAGATGCCTCTTTTAGTGTTCTACATGGTTAGACCTATGACATTTTCTCGTATCTCCTATATTTATGGATTAGACTGGGTTAGAAACATTGAATATCATGAAATTTGGGAACAGTTTTCACACATTACTTTATTATTTGGATACTTACGTGGCAGTTGGAATCAGAAAATTTGGCTAATATATGACCACTGGTCGTGTCAATGTGAATGCAGAATTCGATAATTCTATCATTCCTATAAGTGTGTCAAACGATAACATATACGTGTAAAAAGTACAAAATTCGCTTAAAATTGAGAAATGGAGCTCTACGTTACATATAAGGAATCGAGATACAAAAATTTGTTATAGGACCAAAGTTGTAGATCCCTCCAAATTGAACTGTGATTTTGCTATCTGTTTTGTGATAGACTTACCATTTAGCCACCAATTACCCCGAAACAAAGGTCTGCACCGTCATTGAAATTCCCTCCACATTTCTATATTTACTGGGGACAAAATGTCATGTATATGAACAGCTTCAAATTTTTCCTCAAAGAAAAGAATGTCCAGGTTTCCGGATTAGCACTCGCACACATACGGTGTAATTAAGGAAGAAAGTAATACAGTTAAGAAGGTTGAAATTAATAGGAAATAGGATTATAACTGAGGACAGACAGATAGGACAAATATGTAAATACCAACTGGATGTATTGGAAAATGAAATGTCCCTCCTTAAATTGTGATGATATAAGTTACGGATATAAGAACTGGTAACACAGGACAAATTTAGGCGTAAGGATTCTTAGGCACCAGATAAGAAGATAACTCATGGTGTTATTACTTAAGCCTAGAGAGGCAAGGCAGAGGCAAGAAATTAAAGCAGAAAACAGAAGTAGAAGAGAAATACAGTAAAAATTATAGCAAATGCCAGAAAACTCCTTACGGTGTGAAATAATGAGCTGAACTCTGCGGTACTGTTCGAATATTAACAGCCCCCCTTAGTGCTATTCAAAGACGATTGTAACCTCCAATAGTATTCCTCAAATATCATGCAGAATGGCAGCTTGACGTCTCTCTCGCCTTCTACGCAAGGAACAACCGCAAGTTCACAGAGAAGCTTGAAGCAGCTTTAAGACCTGAAGATCATTTCCTCCAGTTGATAACATCATGGAAGGGAATATAATAAACATTAGTGATGGTCTTCTTCAGTCAAAAGACATCATACAAACGAATGTTGTATTGTAAGGTGACCCCTTGAGTCCCATGATGTTTAATGTGATCACACATGACGTAGTACAAAAAGTAGTAACTGGGGATGTGAATATGTACTTATATGCGGATGATATGGTTATAATGAGCAACAGCAAGAGCTCATTACATGAAGCTCTTAATAGACTAGTGAAATGGTCTCAAAAGAATGATATGCATATAAACCAGAGTAAGACAAAGGTCATGAAGTTGCAAAAAGGAGGGAAACTGTCATCAACGGATATAGTTACCTGCGGAAACCAAACAAAAGAAATAATCAAATCTTTCAAATATTTAGGGGTGTTTACAAGTCACTGGATTCACTTTCACAATGCACATTGAAGATAGAACAGTAGCTGTGATAAAGGCTGCAATGGAGATTCGCAATTTCAAATCCTTTTCATTAAGAACAGCTATGTCATTATTCAAGCTGAAAGTTACACCGGTAGCATTGTATGCAATTTAGATTATATGGTCATACCTTTGATACAGAAATCAGAAAACTTTGGACAGAACTAAAGCCACATACATAAAAAAATCACTTTGCATCTCAAAGTTTTCACCAAATTGACTTGTATACCAGATAGCAGAAAATTCTTCCTTTATAGAACACTTCATGACAACTTATAATCTGGCACCAACCACAGCTACTAAAAGGTTCCTGGATGAATGTCTCCAGAAAACTGCAGAAATGGACCCGGAATTCTTTAATACTCTTGCCATGAACAATGATGAATGGAAATCAGCCAATTTTGAGCTACGTCACCTCTATACGAGATGAGCAATTTACGGCTTTCATCACCGTATTTGTAACAAGAAAGATTTTCACCAGGTATCCAGTGACTGTGTTTGTGAAATCTGCAGCTGACATTGTTCACTATAGGCTCCGAGCGCATAGCACTCTGCTGATGTGGGTGGATACTATGAGAACTACTTAGAGGCATCTTCATCAACAGCTCACCATAAGCTGGAATATGTGTGATATTTACATGCATTTATTCAGTTATTTTAGAGTGCTGTCTTCAGATTATTATATTTTAATGTCACAATGTTCCAGCAGAATGATGTGCTTGTTCTTGACTGCATTAATAGATACTGTAGTACAGAGCTTTCATTCACGACCTCACAAAATGGATTTGAAAAGACGGTGGATCTTAGCAGTAAATCGCAGGAAGTGATTCAGGATTTGTATATTTATTTAATACACAACAACTCTCTACACAATGTAAAAGTTAACAATTACAAAGTAATTATTATAGCAACGTTAAATTTCAAAGTAAGCTACAATAGGCCATCTTTTTTAAAGTACACACGTCATACTGTAAGAGATACATTGTATCCTATTAACACAGTCTTAATGATAGCCATAATAATAATACTGAAGAAGTTGGATATCAACACAAGACCATGCAGAAGACGGTGGTCATTGCCATGACTGGAATTGTACGGAAATTTATGAGTTCAAATTCTACATAAAACTGTAGTGTAAATTAAGGTTTATTCTGCTTTGATTTCCTAAAATATGTACAATTGCTTGAACATCATTACCACGAAAGTGTGCAAAATAAATAATAATAATAATAATAATAATAATAATAATAATAATAATAATAATAATAATAATAATAATAATAACATACCGTACTGTACTACAGACCACAATGTGAAATTTTATAGTAGTGTATTCTGTTACAACCTCACAAAATGGATTTTAAAAGGCAGTAGACAAATATAGGCTAATTATAGAAATAGGCTTCCATTATACAATATCAATAGCTCACAGAAATACCGCATTTTACATACCTAAAGTTCTGTCCTCGGCCCGAGGTGGTGCAACTCTTTTCAAACAACCCCTAATGAACATGAGCTGCATATACCCTCATGTCAGTCTTAAATTTCTGTCTGTATCGGGAATCAAGCCCGGGCCCCCAACAAAGGAAAGTAGTAGCACTAACCATTATATTACAGAGGTGGTCACGATCATATTATAAATAGAGACACAATAATTGATTGGCGACGTTAAGATATTCTGATATTTTCAGTTGGTCCAACATCAAACCTGTGCCTTTTTATTGGAAAAAGTTCCTCTAAGCTCTTCTCCTTGTTGTGTTTCTCTTTCCCTGCTTTTGAGATGCAAGGTCCAGGCCATTCACAGGGTTCATCAGTACGTGAGGTGACATGTTCTGAGTAACCTGTATAAATAACAGCAGAAATATGCTTACATTTCTTGGAAATATTTTTATTCTTTTTACCAAGGCCTCCCTCGCAACATTAACCTACGCTAACATGATATCGTATTAGAGATAGGCCAAACAATTTTTGTGAAGACAGCATTGTTGAATGTGTACATGAAAATGAATCTTGTTATCACCACAAATCTATATATATAAAGTAGCTTGTCCTGACTGACTGACTGACTGACTGACTGATTCATCATCGCCGAGCCAAAACTACTGGACATAAAGAAATGAAATTTTGGAGATATATTCATATTAAGATGTAGGTGCTCGCTAAGAGAGGATTTTTGGATATTCCGTCGCTAAGGGGGTGAAAAGGGGGGGTGAACTTTTAAAATGAGTGTGTCTATATCTCAAAACTTTAAAAGTTTACAGATGTGAAAATTGGTATTTAGAATCTTCTTTAAAAATAAGGAAACACGTATTTTTTTGTTTTGAGACAATCCCAATAGGAGGGGCACAAAAGGGTGAAAAAGGGGTTGAATGCCTTTAATCGGGATACCGGTACTTATATCTCAGAAACTGAAGATATTGCAGACATGAAAATTGGTACTTTTGATCTCTTTTAAAAATAAAGAAACACGTATTTTTTTGTTTGGGGGAAATCCAATTAATGGGAGGGTGAAAAGGGGGTGAATTTTTAAAATGGGTGCATCTATATCTCAAAACTCTTAAAGTTTACAGATGTAAAAATTGGTACTTAGAATCTTCATTAAAAACAAAGAAACACGTATTTTTTTGTTTTCGTAAAATCCCAATAGGAGGGGTGAAAAGGGGTGAAAACATGGTTGAATGACTTTCATGAGGATACTTATATCTCAGAAACTGAAGATATTACAGACCTAAAAATTGGTGTTTAGGATCTCCTTTAAAAATAAAGAAATACATATTTTTTGTTTTTGGAAAATCCAATTAATGGGGGGTGTGAAAAGGGGGTGAATTTTTAAAATGAGTCTATCTATATCTCAAAACTTTTAAAGTTTAAAGATGTAAAAATTGGCATTTAGAATCTCCTTTAAAAATAAAGTAACACGTATTTTTTTGTTTTCGGAAAATCCCAATTGGAAGGGTGGAAAAGGGTGAAAAAGCGGTTGAATGCCTTTAATGAGGCTACTTATATTTCAGAACCTGAAGATATTACAGACCTGAAAATTGGTATTTGGGATTTACTTTAAAAATAAAGAAACAGGTATTTTTTTGATTTTGGAAAATCCAAATAATGGAGGGTGAAAAGGGGGGTGAATTTTTAAAATGAGTGTGTCTACATCTTAAAACTTTAAAAGTTTACAGATGTAAAAAAATGGTATTTAGAATCTTCTTTAAAAATACAAGAACACGTATTTTTTGCTTTCTTTAAATCCCAATAGGAGGGGTGTAAATGGGTGAATAATGGGATGAATGCCTTTAATGAGGATACATATATCTCAGAAACTGAAAATATTACGGAACTGAAAATGTGTATATGGGAGCTCCTTTAAAAATAAGGAAACACGTATTTTTTTTGTTTTTGGAAAATCCAATTAATGGGGGTTAAACAGGAGTGACAAACTGGGGTGAATTTTTTGAAAGACTATATCTACAGAATATCTGAGAAACGTAAAATGTTATAGACGTAAAAAGTGGGTATTTGGAATCTCCTGTAAATGTAAAGAAAATAGGTGATTTGTTTTCGGAAACTCCACGTAAGGGGAAATAAAAAGGGGTGAAATTTTAAAAAGCGAATTTCTACAGTATATCTCAAAAACTTAACATGTTACAGAAGTGAAAAATGGTATTTTTATCTCTATTAAAAATAAAGAAACGTGTATTTTCAGCTTTCGGAAATACCGCTTGGGTGGAAGGGGGGGGGGGTAAAAGTGACTGAAAATGGTGTTGAATTCTTTTAATTAGGCTACTGATATCTCAAAAATGAAGATATTACAGACGTAAAATCTGCTTTGGAATCTGCTTTAAAAGTAAAGAAACACGTATTCTCGGAAAACCCAATGAAGGGGGGGTGGGGGGGGGTGAAAGAATTGAAAAATTAATTGAATTAATTGTATGAGAATACATACATCTAATAGAAACTAAAGTTGTTACGGACGTGAAAATTGGTATTTGAATCTCCTTAAACAAAGAAAAACGCGTTTGGGGGGCGGGAGTGAAAAGGAGTTGAATTCCTTTCATGAAGACACATAAATCAAAAACTGAAGAAGTTAGAGTCGTGATAATTACTATTTAGAAGATCCTTTACTATTAAGGAAACAAGTATATTTTGCTGGAAAATTCGCTTACGGGGTGGGGGGGGGGGGAGGGGAGTGTGAAAGGAAGTGAAAATAAAGTGAATTATTTTTATGGGGATACTTATATCTCAAAACTGAATGTAACAGATGTGAACATTGGTGTTTGGAATATCTTTTAAACATAAAGAAACACGTCTTCTATTTTTTTGGGGGGGGCTGTAAATAAACTTAACGGCGGTGGGGTGTAAAAGGAGGTGAGATCAATTGATTTTACTGTTCATAATGTACTTAAGGAGCCTCCGTTGCTCAGGCGGCAGCGCGCCGGCCTCTCGCAGCTGGGTTCCGTGGTTCAAATCCCGGTCACTCCATGTGACATTCGTGCTGGACAAAACGGAGGCGGGACAGGTTTTTCTCCGGATACTTCGATTTTCTCTCTCATCATTCATTCCAGCAACACTGTCCAATATTTCATTTCATTTGTCATTCAACGATCATTGCCCCAGAGGTGTGCTTCGGCAGCCGGCACAATTCTTATTGTCGCTGCTAGATGGGGCTTTATTCATTCCATTCCTGACCCTGTCGAATGACTGGAAACAGGCTATATAGTTTCGATGTGCTTATTCTGATTATAAACCGATCATTTTTAATCTTTCCTGGGCTGGTTTTCAACAGCCATCTTTTCCTTCGGAGAACGTTCTTAGATTACAGTAGATCCTCCTGGCATGTAAATAAAAATTTAAACACATTTGAAATAAACGATAGGAATGAGATGGACCCTCAAATTGTTCACCTCTACAATAAGGTCAACAATGCACGGAAGTATGTCATTGGTATCGCCAGAAATCCCGCACACTTGCCTACGCGCGACGATGGTGCTGGTCACATTGTAACAATGACACTGGCAGCAGATGTAATTTACCGCCAAGTAGCGATCTTGCAGCTTGCTGTGGGGTTCAGAACATCTTTTAATAATAATAATAATAATAATAATAATAATAATAATAATAATAATAATAATAATAATAATAATAATAATAATAATAATAATAATAATAATAATAATAATAATAATAATGTTCTGGACCGTTGTCAAATGTGCGGACCCCCCTGGAAAATGGTCCTGGACGGATAATGACTAAGAATGCAGTCCGGCCGCGGGTTCAGTACCGCCAAGGCACCTAAGACGACACCACGCCGGATCTCCTGAAGGATTTGATCCATATTAAAAACGCTTATAGGAAAAGATGGCAAAGATTTAGGGACCCAACTGACGGGGTGGAATATCTGGACCTAGCCCGGGAAGTACGAAATCGATTGCTGGAACGAAAGATTGAAAAATGTGAGGAAACATACCGTAATCTATTAGAAAACGAGTCAGATCGCGAATTTTGGCGGATTCTCGCAGAAAACGAGTCAGATCGCGAATTTCGGCGGATTATATATCTAAAACAATTAGCATTCAATTATAAATTTCAGTATAATACCGTAGCGAAGCACGGGTATCTTGCTAGTCTATATATATAAAATAACTTGTCCTGACTGACTGACTGATTCATCATCGCCGAGCCAAAACTACTGGACATAAAGAAATGAAATTTTGGGGATATATTCATATTAAGATGTAAGTGCTCGCTAAGAGAGGATTTTTTGATATTCCATCGCTAAGGGGGTGAAAAGGGGGGTGAAATTTTAAAAAGAGTGTATCTATATCTCAAAACTTTAAAAAGTTTACAGATGTAAAAATTGGTATTTAGAATCTTCTTTTAAAATAAGGATACACGTATTTTTTTGTTTTCTGAAAACCCCAATAGGAGGGGTGAAAAAGGGTGAAAATGGGGAACAATGGGTTGAATGCCTTCAATCAGGATACCGGTACTTATATCTCAGAAACTGAAGATATTACAGACCTGAAAATTGGTACTTTTGATCTCTTTTAAAAATAAAGAAACACGTATTTTTTTGTTTTTGGAAAATCCAATTAATGGGAGGGTGAAAAGGGGGTGAATTTTTAAAATGAGTGAATCTCTATCTCCAAACTTTTAAAGTTTGCAGATGTAAAAACTGGTATTTAGAATCTTCATTAAAAATAAAGAAACACGTATTTTTTTGTTTTCGGAAAATCGCAATAGGAGGAGTGAAAAGGGGTAGAAAAAGGGTTGAATGCCTTTAATGAGGCTACTTATATCTCAGAAACTGAAGATATTACAGACCTGAAAATCGGTGTTTGGGATCTCCTTTAAAAATAAAGAAACACGTATTTTTTTGTTTCTGGAAAATCCAATTAAGGGAGGGGGTGAAAAGGGGGTAATATTTTAAAATGAGTGTATCTATATCTCAAAACTTTTAAAGGTTATAGATGTGAAAATTGGTATTTAGAATCTCCTTTAAAAATAAAGAAACACGTATATTTTGTTTTCGGAAAATCCAATTAATGGCGGTTAAACAGGAGTGACAAATTGGGGTGAATTTTTGAAAGACTATATCTACAGAATATCTTGGAAACGTAAAATGTTACAGACGTAAAAAGTGGGTGTTTGGAATCTCCTGTAAATGTAAAGAAACATAGGTGATTTGTTTTTGGAAACTCCACTTAAGGGGAACTCAAAAGGGGTGAAATTTTGAAATGAGAATGTTTACAGTATATCTAAAAAACTTAACATGTTACAGAAGTGAAAAATGGTATTTTTTTATCTCTATTAAACATAAAGAAACGTGTATTTTTAGTTTTCGGAAATATCACCTGGGTGGAGGGGGGGTTAAAGTGACTGAAAATGGTGTTGAATTCTTTTAATTAGGCTACTGATATATCAAAAATGAAGATTTTACAGACGTGAAATTTGATATTTTCAATCTGCTTTAAAAGTAAAAATACACGTATTCTCTTAAAATCCAATGAAGCGGGGGGGGGGGGGGTGCGAAAGAATTCAAAAATTAATTGGCTTAATTGTATGAGAATACATACATCTAATAAAAACTAAAGTTATTACAGATGTGAAAATTCGTATTTGGATCTCCTTTAAAAACAAAGAAAAACGCGTTTTGGGCGGGAAACCATTTTGAAGGGCGGGAGTGTAAAGGAGTTGAATTCCTTTCATGAGGACACATAAATCAAAAACGGAAGAAGTTAGAGTCGTGATAATTGGTATTTAGAAGATCCTTTACTATTAAAGAAACAAGTATTTTTTTCGGGAAAGTTCACTTGGGGGGGGGGGGGAGTAGTGTGAAATGAAGTGAAAAAAGTAAATTACTTTTATGGGGATACTTATATCTCAAAACTGAAGGTAATAGACGTGAACATTGGTGTTTGGAATCTCCCTTAAACATAAAGAAACACGCCTTCTTTTCATTTCTTTTTGTGTGTGTGGTGGGGGGGGTTGGCGGTAAATAAACTTAACGGCGGTGGGGTGTAGAAGGAGGTGAGACCAATTGATTTTACTGTTATTAATGTACTTACAAGGATCCTCCGTTGCTCAGGCGGCACCACGCCGGCCTCTCAAAGCTGGATTCCGTGGTTCAAATCCCGGTCACTCCATGTGACATTCGTGCTGGACAAAACGGAGGCGGGACAGGTTTTTCTCCGGATACTCCGGTTTTCCCTGTCATCAGCCATTCCAGCAACGCATAATAATAATAATAATAATAATAATAATGTTCCGGACCGTCGTCAAATGTGCGGACCGCACTGGCAACGGCTCCTGGACGGGTAATGACTAAGAATGCAGTCCGGCCGCGGGTTCAGTGCCGCCAAGGCACCCAATATGACACCACGCCAGATCTCCTGAAGGATTTTATCCATATTAAAAATGATTAAAGGAAAAGATGGCAAAGATTTACGGACCCAACTGACCAGGAGGAATACCTGAGCCTAGCCCGGGAAATACGAAATCGATTGCTGGAAAGGAATATTGAAAAATGGGAGGAAACGTGCTGTAAAATAATAGAAAACGAGTCAGATCGCGAATTTCAGCGGATTATATATCTAAAACAATAAGCATTCAATTATAAATTTCAGTATAATACTGTAGCGAAGCACGGGTATCTTGCTAGTATTACATAAATTACTATGTTTTCTCTATCGTGAAATGGTAGTGTCTCTAATGAACCTACGTTTTTCTCTTATATTTGCAGTTATTCACTCTGTTGCTATTTCCTGTGAACAGTTTTTCATGTAAATTTAATACATGACCACTTTCTGGAAGTTTGGAATAATTTGGCCGATTGTTGTTGCATAAAACACTCTGAAATCCCACTGTTATTATTTAGTTGGCCATGGCAACACTCTGTGAAACGATAGAGATATGTGCGCAGTGATCGCATTAACTTACAATGTTCGCCACTCGTAGCGCAGCGGTGCATTTTTCCCAGCAGTGCACGGAGCCTATATCACCTGTTCGACTGCATACAAAGAACATTTAATCTTTCTCATTATGCTTAAGATGAAACCTTGTATTGACAGTGAATTTCTCTATTTTTTAAAATAGTATGTACACATTGTGTTAAATATTAAATAATATTACAAGAATGTTGATGAAAATGGCATTATGTTACTTTCCTGCTGGAAAGCAGCCAGAGACGTTGCCATGGTAACCGGTAGGCTCATTGTCGGTCTGTCGATCACTCAATGCAGAGCAGAAAATCAATACTATAAGAGAAAATAGAAGAAAACTGTTGTGGTTTTCCTATAAAACCCAAGCCTATTGAGTGATTTTTTTTAATCATATGCATATCTAAACTTTCCCCTGGATGAGTAAATTCTAAATTTGTAGTTTGTCCAAAAGCTATCCAGCTGTTTTGCTGTGATGGTGGAACAAATGGACAAACAGACACAAAACCTAAAAACCACTGACACCATCCTGAGTTGATCTAAATTGAATAAATATCTGAAATATTGGCTAAACAAACAAAATTACAGACAGCGGACCCCCTACAACTTTATTTATATAGATTTATGTTTTTAATGTTTTAAATGTTATTGTTTTTATGTTCCGCTAACTACTTTGATAGTTTTCAGAAATGCCAAGGTGCCAGAATTTTATCCTATAGTTCTTTTATGTGCCAGGAAATCTACCTTTATGTTTTCTTGTACAATATATCGTCGCTTCACCGGTAAAAGGTTGTAATCCACAAAGCTCTTCCTATCGATTATTCTCCTTAAGACTGGTCACGCCTCCCAGCCACATATGGATATGCAGCCAATCAGAGCAATGTCCGTTGTGTTCGTTTTCCTATGCCGACGAGTAACCGAAAATGAACCTAACGTGCATTATACAATAGGAGTGCGTAAATACGTAATGCAAGCATACATTCGTATATTACGGTACAGTAAGGTTAATTTTCCTTTACACATGGGCATAGGAAAATGAACACTACAAAATTTGTTCTGATGGATATATAAATCACATAACTAAAGAACTGGCATCACAGATAAGGCTTTCTAATCTATAGAGTAATAAATATAAGTTGCAGGATTGTGAGTGGCTGCAAGAAGACCTGGGAAATATTGTAAAATAGACAGCAGACAATGATATGCTAGTAAATGGGATGAAAAGTCAGATTATAAGTTTTTACCAAAAGGAGAAGTCCTCTCAGTTTTAATTACTGTGTTGATGGGATGATAGTACTTCATGGGTATCACCGTAAGTATGTACTTAGGTGTTAATATAAGGAAAGATCGTAATCACACTAATGAGGTTGTAAATAAGGGTTACAGATCTCTTTATAAAGTTATGAGGGTTTTTAGGGTTTGTAGTAAGGATGTAAAGGAGAGAGTGTGCAAGTCTGTGGTAAGACCCCAATTAGAGTATGGTTCCATGTATGCGACACCTACCAGAATTACTTGATACATGAACTGGAAAAGATTGAAAGGAAAAGAGCACGATTTGTTCTGGGTGATTTCCAACAAAAGAATAGTGGTACAAAAATGTTGCAAACTTTGGACTGGGAAGACTTGGGAGTAAGGAGATGAGCTGCTCGACTAAGCAATATGTTCCAAACTGTCAGTGAAGAGATGGCATGGAATGACATTAGTAGATTAATAAACTTGAGTGGAGCTTTTAAAGGTAGGAAATATCATAATACGAAAATAACATTGGGATTCAAGAGGATAAACCGTAGCAAATATTTTTTTGTAGGAAGAGGAATTAAAGATTGGAATATGGTAATTTGATATAGATATGCCAGGCAGGCATCAGTTTTTGTAAAGTGAGACAAAGTCTCTCATAGTGCATTGGAACTGTTGGTGGCTCCAAGTAGCCTACGCAGTGGCCTCCACGGTATGCACTAGCCATTCGTCTTGGTAGGTTTGCTATTTAATAACTGATAAGCCCAGCTTAGCGCAGTGGGGCAAAACACTGGCAACCAGGAATGAGTTAGGTGGAAAATTTATAATGTTCAATAACAGACCAACTATACTGATATTATACGGTAATTTATAATGGGAAATGTGCAATAATTTTCAAAGTTTTTGAAATAATTTTAAGGAAAGGCTAGATAAACAACTGATAGGGAATCTGCCACCTGGGTGACAGCACTCAGTGATTGATTGATTGATTGATTGATTGATTGATTGATTGATTCTCTACATCAGCAGCCACAAATGACATGTCCTTAAGACTTCAGAATACCATTCTTAGCAAAAAGATACAATTGAAATTTCTTGTAAGATAATGTGGTCACAAGATACATAAATGAATTTTCATACACAATTTGGTATCTGGTACAAACATTAAGTGTCCCTGTTCCTGGGAGTCAGTTGCTGAAGGGGGCCATATTCAGTTGGTTCAAAGTGTTTTAATGAAGTAATTCTCTTTATTGTTGAAAGATGGTAACACACCATAAGTATACCTAACTGTGTGTGTAGATTTGAGCTGCAAGTATCTAATCTGCTCGCAGGTTCAATCTCAACTCAGTATGGTGGTATTTGAAGATGCTTTAACATACCATTCTTGCACTGGTAGATTTACTGGGACTTGAAAGGACTCCTGCAGGACAAAACTTTGGCACCCCAGTGCCTGTGAAAACTGTAGAAGTAGTTAGTGAGATGTTCATTGTGACATTCAATCTAGTATGGGCTGGTGTATGAGAATGATGAAGAGTGTTGAGATGCAGAAGAACGTTAGCACAGCATCTCCCTGCAGCATTCTAGGAAACTTCTTCATTTCAGCATTATGCAATAAAACTAGGAAAAGAATATGACTATTTACTCAGCCAATCAGTAACGATGATCAGGCAACCATCTACTTGGATATGCCAATCAATGTGACATTCACATACCTACCAACTTTTAGAAACCAAAAATAGGAAGATTTATTAATTCTTGGATTTCATCACATATATTCCACCACTGTCTAGGTGAAAAAAGGTCAGGATAAAATGCATACATATCTAGAGTTACAATGTGAATTGACCATTAAATTTAAAATCTTAAACTAAGAAAACATAAAAATGGTTACAAGATAAAGTACCTAATCATTCTTATTTATGACACTTACATACGAATAATAATATTTATGTCACACCGACACATGGAACAAAATACATAAAACCGTATTTTCTTGCCTAATTAACACACATTTTTGATGAAAAATACAGGCGAAAACTTTGGATGTGTAAATTATTCAAGGAATTGAGATATTGATAAATTATTCACAATTCATTTACATTTATTAAAAGATACATCAAATATAATATAAACACAACTGGTTCAACTCATTTGTGGTTATCGTCATTTGGCGTAAAATTCCGACGTGAGATTTTTTTCTGAAAAGTCAAATACGGTACATCAGGTAAGTTAGACACGTGGGTTTGAAGTACTGACACTGGAAAATATTCTTCCCATTACAAGCTAACAATACGACCAGAAGTGAAATAAACATGAACATGTATCCAATCTTGTACGAGTGACGTGTCCATCCACCCTTTTTCTTGAATACGAACGTGGATCACTCACGGAAATTTTGCTTTAGACATTGTTTTTCGTTTTAGTACAATGTGTGCAAGCCTTCTGCCATAAGCTGTTACAGCAAGCTTTGCAGTACATCATTGATTTTTGCTTCAGGTAGTGCGTACGATAACACTGTGTTCCTTTCTTATAGTTTGTTCGACTTTGTGGCATGGAAACTGATTTGCGCCTGACCTGCGGTTCCTATAAGGCAGATTAAATATTTCTTCACTTTACACTTCTCAATCACAAAGTGATGAAAATGGTTGAAATTATTAATCATTTTTGGCATAATGTTGTTCTTTGTTGAAGAGAAAGTCCATTTCTCTTCATAAAATTAATCAAGCCTTGGCTAACCTTAAAATCCGAGACACTGATTCCATGTGCAGCAGCTATTTCTCATTCTTTAAAATACAGCATTTCATGAAAAATGGCATAAGTAACAAAAGCATATAGTTAACACTATGAGCCCAGATGTATCAAGATGGTGTCCCTGCCCTGTGCCGGCGTAATTTACACTCTCAGAAAAAAAATCACAGTTCTGTCAGTTTTTGCATTATAAATTAAAAAATTTATATACATATTGTACAAAGAGTGGGCTATCCCACGAAATTGAATAAAAATGTCTACCTTCAGCATTGGAAAGAAACTTAGGCTACAATATTGGTCCATTCTGATATCCTTGTTCACGCACTTGAATTTCTAATTCACTAGAAAAGTTTGATAGTTTTTAGTCACTGAATAACAGAATTACACATTGTTATTCCCAATACTTAGCTTTGGTATGGTAACACTCAAAACATTCTCCTATGCAAAGACCTACGTCACATTTACAACAATATATGGTTGTCATTTTCTTCACAGCACGACCGGTGTTATGTTTGGACATGTCATAGCAAACCTTACATGTACACTCGGCGTGTCCTTCCTTCTAAAGAAATCTAGAGGTGAAGATTCTGCAGAAATACCAAGGTTATTAGCATTCAGTCCTGGTGCACCAGAAACAACGGGCCTGTTCATAGGAGTAATATCTTGTTTCCATTGTGTTCCCGTGCTTCTCACCTTCCTTCGTCTTTTTGCGACTGGTTCTTCTGGCAATGAATCTGATGATTCAGCATTCTAAGGGACTTGTATATTTTCATTTTCTTCTTCACTATCACTGTCATACAGATCAGAATCTGAATCGTTCACAAGTTGCGTAATAATCTGTTCACTTATCCGTAGGCTGTATGCACACGTAGGATTTCCTTTACTCGTACAAGGTCCGGGATCCATATCTCAATAATTATACAGTATAAATCGACTACTTGAGAGATGATTGCAGAGTGTTGCCTCACAACATTTTCATTCTAAATCTGTGAAGTCATATAATCTATCATCAGAACACACGCACATAAATTTGAGCTTATCTAACCGGAGCGCACGAGGAGTATGTATGTCAGCAATTACGTAAGATCTAACTGAGCGCATGTGGCTATGAAACATGGTCCTTAAGTTGCACCACCAATCACTATTGATCCAACACCAGCTAACAATAGTAAAGGAAATCGACAACACGTCAAAGCAAAAACTAATTCGATAATGTGAATAGCTTTCAAGTGGCTGAATTTCAAAGATCGTGGTAGTAGTATTACTAACAGCGGCACTCAGGCGCATGCCATGTGGTAGTAATATTACTACTGGCGGGCGCATGGTGTTAAGCAGATCCTCATTTACTTGCGGAAACTTGCCACTTTTTGGTCCGCAAAATGCTTTGCGAGACTTGTTGGCCGCTTGAAGTGCACTTCTGTTACCGCGGTAATGCACATTTTATTTGGACACTGATTAGTAAAAGTGCTACTGGAGTGAGAGAATCAGCCGTCTAGGAATGGTCCTAGTCTGTTGCCTAGGAGACACCCGGATGTATGGCAATATCACATGTAAATACACCGTACAACATCAAATCATGTTACAAAAACTGTACAACCTTACAAAGGATTTCAAGATTACCAGAATTGTTGCTGCCCTTTTACAGAACAGACAATTCTTTGTTGAATTTCAGGGTCAGCGAAGTCGATGGAGAACACAAAAGAATGGTCTTCCTCAAGGAAGTGTGCTAACTCCCTTACTTTTCAATATATATACCGACGAACAGCCACATGCACCTCATACTAAAAGCTTCCTATACGCTGATGATCTGGCCTTGGCTACTCAGAGTGAATGCTTTGGAAGTATAGAAAACAATCTCACTTCAGCAATGGGTATTTTGTCTCACTACTATGAGACCAATAATCTCAAACCAAATCCATCAAAAACTCAAGTATGTGCTTTCCATCTGAAGAACAAACAAGCATCAAGGAAGCTGCAAGTGAATTGGAAGGACAAAGTCCTAGAACATAATTACACACTGAAATACTTGGGTGTTACTTTGAATCATTCTCTAACTTACAGGGAGCACTGTTCAAACATCAAGGCAAAGGTCTCCTCTTGGAACTCCCTGCTCCGTAAAGTGACAGGTTCAAAGTGGGGCGCTCACCCTCATACGGTAAGGACAACAGCCTTAGCACTTTGTTACTCATCAGGGGAGTATGCTAGTCCCATTTGGTATAAATCTATACATGCCAGAAAGGTCGATGTCGCCATGAATGAAACATGCAAACATATTACAGGATGTCTGAAACCAACACCAACAGACAAACTGTACTCCCTTGCAGGAATAGCTCCTCCTGAGATTAGACGCGAAGTAGCTGCAAATGTGGAGAGGTTAAGGGCTTCTACCAGCTCAGCCCACCCCCTACATGGACACAAACTACCACCCACTCGATTGAAGTCCAGGAACAGTTTTATGCACTCCTCATGTCCCGCTAGTGCAGATGCAAGGAAGACCAGACTTCTACTCTGGAATCAGAAGATCCCTTTTCATCCAGAAAGCTTGAAATTGGAGGAAAAGCTTCCCCCTAGTCATGAAGAAACCTGGACTACATGGAACATGAACATTGGAAGATCAAAGGACAATATGAAGAAATGGGGCCTCCTGAAGGGGGATCAGACCCTATGTCAATGTGGCATGGTACAAACAACAAGGAACCTTATTAATTGCCCTCTATGCCCTTGATCTCGCACAGGTCAGTATCAGTGCTGTTAACGTGGTCAAATTCTGGGCCGATATTTTGTGAATAACTGTTTAATTTTATGTAATATTGAAATTTCATATATCTTATCTAATTTGCAATCTGTAATGTATATTGTGCTACTGACACGAATAAAAATTTGGACACTGAATACTTGCTGCCCAATTCCCGTACGTTTCAGTGCAACTGATCATCGTGAGTTTGTATGATGCAGTATTACTCGAATACTGTGGACTGACAAACAATTTTGAGATCACACAATGTCCCATACCCGAAACACTCTTAAAACTAGTGCAGTGGGATTTCCTGCCGGCTAATAACAGCACGTTGCCCTTTAATTTGGAATGCCTGCTTTCGCAATAGGAAGCCTGCTACTTGAGTATTTGACATCTTTATTTCGAAACGTGTCCGGAAATGCGTGTTGGATGCTCGAAGTTGTGGGTGCGTCAAATACGTGAACATTTCTTTTTCTCAACTTTGGATTAAAAAATAATGCATAAATTATGCAAGGGCGTTAATTATGCAAAAAAATAACGGTAGTATGCTTTATCAGATGGTAAAATGAACGGAAGTTTATAGGTCTCTGAAACTTGGAGATAACATTTGTTATATTTTTTGGCCATAATGAGAAAAGAAAATACCAGAAACTGTCACTGACACAACCCCCCTTAAAAGCACTCAACTCGTTAAAATTATGCACTCAAATACGCGAAACTGCCACATACAAAACAGTTCGATATGTCCCATACATTACTAACATACGACTTTGACAGAGAGGGAAAGCATAGAAATGCAAGAAAAAGTACATGGCCTACAACTCCAACAAAACTACGCACAGAAACGGTGTAACAGTATGCACTAGCCCTCTTGCTTGCAGGACGATGCTATAGTGAGCGGGAAATACGATACACAAAGGCGACGGACGAAACACTCATGAAATAAAGCATCATATAAATATGCTTGAAAATGAGGTTTTGTAAATTACACAAGCACATAAGAATTTATCCTAGGGGAAGAGTACTTGCCATACTAGGGGTTATATTGGTCAAAAATAGGAAGAAGTAAACATAAATTGGAAAATCGGAAGACAAGTTAAAAACCGGAAAGTTTCCGGGTAAATCGGAAGGGCTGGCAGGTATGCATTCATCTCAAAGGACATGAATATAATTTTCATTAAAACCAGTCTTCAGAATAATGAGTGTCTTAGATTTGGATTCGAGTTATGTATTTGGTTAAATATTGTATTGTACATGAGAAAGAAGCAGTTAGAAACCACTACAGGTACAAGACTAGGCTCAAAGGAAATGACTCATTGAAAACATCAATGCAGTCTAGAAATAGGATGAGCTGCTGAAGGAGAAAAGTTATTTCTTGTTGTTTAATGAGTCCAAATTTCAATAAGGTGCATTACATAAAATTACATTAAATTTACACACCTCTAATTGGAACTACTCGCCATTCGAGTTTCTTAGCCATTTCTTGGGCTTCATCTCCAGTTCCCATTATTCCATAATCAGTGAAAGCTTTCCTAATGCGGCCTAGTGGAGTTAGATCAGGGGTCTCTCGAACAAGGCAATACACCGTTGTCTATAAGATATATAAAAGAAAATCTGTATTAATCTTATATGCTATAACCGTATGGTGTATAACAGATTACTGATAATGAGGGAAATAGTTACCTTAGTGAATTCAAGCAGCTCTTTCAGGAGGAATGCACCTACAAATCCTGTTACTCCTGTCAGTAAGATCTTTTCACGGCGCCATTTGGAGTTGGAGAGTTGAAAGGAACGCCAAAATGCACGAAGTCGGATGTCCATACTTGGAAGAAAATTAAGGCAATATTTATTGTAATCTTATAAATAAAGATGTCAATGAGCCTGTTTAAAAGAGTAACATATTTCAGCAGCTAAACAGAACTAAATAATATGTGGTAAAATATTCCTTCCTGCTAGTGGTTTTTACGTCGCACCGACAAAGATAGGTCTTATGGCCACGATGGGATAGGAAAGGCCTAGGAGTTGGAAGTGGCCGTGGCCTTAATTAAGGTACAGCCCCAGCATTTGCCAAGTGTGAAAATGGGAAACCATGGAAAACCATCTTCAGGGCTGCCGACAGTGGGATTTGAACCCACTATCTCCCAGATGCAAGCTCACAGCCGCACGCCTCTAACCACATGGCCAACTCACCCGGTGTAAAATATTCCTCAAGTACAAGATATTTTCCTAGAACTTAACTTCAAAATCTTCATTGGTTTAAAAAAGACATCATGTAAGTACACAGGTGCATCAGAAGCACAAGCTGAAATGGGGAAGGTATATGATACAAGAATCAAAAACACTTCAGTGAACGTGAAGACGCAATCAAATTGTTCACAAGTTAATGGTGGATGAATGTTAACAGTCTGCCATTGGTGTGTTTGCTTGTATACATGGATATTTACTGTGGTTTATGCATTTGTACTCCAAGTGCAACTGCCCAAGTTAGTACCAAATTACCAAAACACAACTTACACCTCATTAACAATAGCTTTTATTAAACACAGTGTCTGGAGTACAGCTTTGAATAAGGATGGTGCTACATCATACAGTATCATACACTCATATCTGTTACTGGAGATGCTCAAAATGTCAAAATATAGAACCATGTTATGTTGTCCTTGTTCAAAGCTGTAGTCCAGACACTGTGTTTAATAAAAGCAACTGTTAATGAGATGTAAATGTGTTTTGGTTATTTGGTACTAACTAGGGTCATGGCACAACGTGTACAAACACATAAAACACATGATATGCAGGTGTACAAGCAACCAGGTCAGTGGTGGAGCACAAACATACATCTGCCATTATCTCACAAATACAAATCCATATTTACTGAGGCATTTTTGCTTCCCCTATCGTGTATGTTGCACCATTTCAGCTTGTGCCATCACTTCTGATATACCCTGTTTATCAAATAGAGGTGTGCTGCCTGTATGAAGGCTGAAACATCATCCCTAGATACAAGTGAAGAAAAAACACATGTAAAATCAATGAGAATGTTTGGGATTTAAATACAATTGTAATGGAAAAGCAACAAGGAAAGGTACAAGTATAAATTGCATTCAGATAGTCCCTCTGCAGCAGCAGTTGGTTTCTAAAGTTCTTACTTGCATACCTTGTTGGACTATGTTTACATTCAGCCCTTTGACAGCATAGCATAGCTATCTGTAACCAGCATGTTTAGCTGGTGCATCCTGTTGCAGAGGAAATATCTGAAAGTACAGCTTATCAGCTGGAAGCTAGGAAGGATGAAAAGAGCCTACACAAAGCATAAATATAATGTCAGGGTAGTGGAACCAGAGAGGGAAATAGAAAGGCAAGACAAGGACAATATATCTCAAGAATGGAAATTTCATTGAGTATTGAAACCTGTCCCCCAGATGAAACAAGGAAGCAGAAATGAGCTTGTTGCAAGTTTTAAATATAACTTACATACTGCCAAGAGAAAACAGTCGACGTATACACAAGCGAGAAGGTATCGAGTACCCGAACCAATATTCAGTCACGGCCAGTTGTATATTGGACTATCTCGGGCAAGGCAAGGCCCTGATACGCCCGAGTGGTCGAAGCACATTGAATATCGTATGGAAAGAAGTGTTATAAACTACATTACAAATGAACCAATCATTATATGCCGGTTTTAAAACTTAAAAGGGTAGGCAAAACATTATGACTATGACAGAAATCTCAAGAGGAGTTATCTGACCTATTTATAACAAATGCGGCAGAGAAGCACGAGTCCACTAGTATCTTATAAAGCAAAAGTAAGACATTACACCACAGTTATAAAGCCGGAACAACTCTTATCTATAGTTCAGAAAGGGTAAATAGAAACAGGAAAGGGGTAATAGAAGAACTAAAGGAGAAAGAAAGAATATTCTCTGGGGGAAATTCTCAGACCAGAAGAAGGAAATTATGATATATGGAGGATGAGGCAAAATGAAGACAGACAGAAAGGGAATGTTACAGATCAATGTGCAAGAGAAGACTGAAGTTTTTTGGGCACCTCACAAGAATGAGTGAGAACGACTGACAAAGAGAATACTGTATTTACGCGAATAATCCCCGCCACACCCTAATTTTAGGCTCATTTTGAAAAAAATTAAAAAATTAAAAAAGTGGGGATTAATCCCCGCACCCTAATTTTAGGAAGGCTCATTTTGAAAAAAAAATAAATGCAACATTGATGCAAATAAAACCCGCACCCCAATTTTGTGCCTCAATTTTTTTAAATATGCGGGGATTATTTGCATAAATATGGTATTAAACTACATTGCAAAGATAAAAGTGACCACAAAATGGGCTGCAGAAACAAGAAAGGATATGGAGGAAATTGGGATTGATCCAAAATAGATCTGGAATAAAAATGTGTTTCAAACTAAACTTAATCATTTCACGGGGTTCCAGGAAAAACAAAGTCAAAAGGCCAAGATCATCTGATTAAAGGAAATGAGGAGGAATCTCAGCAAAAGAATGAAGAAATTCTGGGGGGAAAGGAAAAGATGAACAAGCAAACCAGTTGTTTTGCATGGTCCACAATAGGCCAAACTCAAAAAGAAGACGACGAGGTGGTAAAACACATTCTCACACATAATTCAATGAAAAATATTTTGGAACATCATTTCTCAAGTATAAGGTACCTTAGGTACAACCCTCCTTTATAGCTTATTAAGAGTCATCTCAGCATATTATAACAAGGAGTACTTACAGTGCTTTTCCTTGATCATGTCGGTCTACCTCTGCCTCCAGGTCCAACTGAACATGCTGCCCTCCATTGGCAGTAGATGGATCCTCCAGAAAGCTTGCCATAGATGATACAGTAGGGTGGTTGAACAAATCTGTTATCACAAGGTTCAGTCCCAACTCTTCGTTCATCTCACTTAGGAGTCGAGCAGCAAGCAACGAGTGACTTCATGTATCATAAAACGTACACATATTTTAAATTGAGACAACAAAGTTACTGGAAAGTAAGATTTGAAAGTACAAAGGAAATTTCTTAATTAAATTACGTTTAGCCATTAAAAAATAATATAATAACATTTTCACACATATTAACCCTTAAATACATGATTTTTAATTTTGATATTTAAGCATTATTTTTTAATCCTGGAAGGATTATTAAAAGAGAATATTTTAAATTTCTGTAAGATTATAGGGATATATTATTTGCCGTCTTCCAAATGCAAAATTACAGCTACATAGCTACTGTATACTGTGTAGCCAATTCATTCGGCCAAGAAGTTACGGAGATTGTTCTTATGTATTTGTATTTTCATATTTCTCCTTGTCACTGCTTTACATTGCTCCCTCTTCTCACAGTGATCTATCTTTGTGTTTATCTTAATATGTGCTCCTGTCTGAGTTCCTATCACTCTATGTATGACTTTGAACATACCTTGTACATCTCACAAAAATGAACATGTTAAATACCTGAAGGCCGAAACTGATAGGCTTATTACTGCGATAAAAAAGGAGGTTTCCAGTGGCAAAGCTTTGTCTCAGTGGCGTTTTATATCGGCATGATGTTGATTATCGCTACATAGATGCTGTAAACTCCACTCTTGACTGGTTATGCCGTAATGGAGATGTCCTTTTGTCGATGGTAATAGTTGGCTTAGAGGTAGTGATTTTAGAAAAGATGGGCTACACCTTAACAGAAAAGGAACCTCTAAGTTTGGTAAACTTCTCAATAGAATATCTAGTAGAATGCTCTCGGGAAACTAATTGAGGGGGGATGCTAATCCTAATGGCAAAAACTTAAGTGATACAAAAAATGATTCAGAAAGTATAACTTACATCAGGAATACAATACCTAATGTAGATAGGGAATCATTTCACAGAGATCAGATACACTATACTAAGAAAGCACCAAGGCATCAATAAAAAGGTTAGTTGAACACTTTAGAGGATACTATCAAAATGTAAATGGACTTCGAAGAAAACTAACTGAACTTAAAATTTCTTCATGTTTAGCTGACTATGACTTCATGGTATTAACCGAAACAAACTTAAATGATGAAATTAGTGATGTGGAACTCGGACTCAAAACGTATTCAATTTTCAGATGTGACAGGTCTTCTTTAACGAGTAAGAAGGCATCCCATGGGGGGGGTAATGATCTGTATTAGCAAGAGGTTTAAACCTACTCTGATACCATGCATTAAAACAGTTGAATAGTTGTTTGTATCCCTGACTTTTAACACCACAAAATTAATCATTGGTGCTGTATACATTCCACCCAAGTCTCCTGTCCAAAAATATTTCGAACATTGCAATGCTGTTGAAAAAATTATGTCAAATCTTGACAACCATTTATTGCTCATTGTTGGTGACTACTTTCTACCACATCTTAATTGGATAGTAACTGAAGAAATATCTTCTGGCCTTATGTCAGTAGGTAACCACACTATGCAGTCCAGTTTAGTTAGAGACACTTTTTCTTATCTCTGTTTAAATCAGTTTAATGCTATCCCAAATTTTCTGAATAACTTTCTTGATTTGGTTTTCAATAACTCGAGTTCCATTGAAGTAAAATCTAGTAATGAAAGCATTGTCCCCCTAGATAGACAGCACCCAGCATTAGAGATTTCTTTACCTATAAATGAGCTATACAATTCCTTGCCTGCTAATAGTTTTTATTTTGACTTTTTAAATGGTGACTATAATGGACTAAATTATTAGCTGTCACAGTTCAGTTGGAAGGAGATGTTTCAAAATGTATCAATTGATAAAGCAGTAGAAATCTTCTATTCAATACTACATTATGGCATGGAACTTTACATCCCTATATGGAATTTTAAGACTCTCAAATTTCCAAAGTGGTTTAATCATAAATTGTAGTCCTGATTATTGAAAAGAAGAAAGCACACAAGCAGTACAAAATATCAGGTCTCAATAGTGATTATCAGCATTTCTCGAAATTAAGAAATGAATGTCTCCAACTGTGAACAAAGTATTACTTCCAATCTACAGAAATTCTGGCAATATCTAAGTTCTAAAAGGTCATGTAATAATATTCCTTCAACAATGCATCTTAATTAAGTTACAGCAGATACTGGAGAAAATATTGTCAATCTTTTTGCCATCCACTTTTCATCTGTTTATTCTTCTTATCAGAATAGTAGTAGTCTCTGTCAATCTATCAGTTATAAATATTAGTAAGGCAGAAATTTGCAACAAACTGATATCTCTGGATTTAAAGAAAACTGTAGGACCTGATGGTGTTTCAACTTACCTGCTCAAGTACTGCTCATTTATTTTATGTGAAGCACTCTTTTATCTGTTCAACTTATCATTAAACCAAGGCGTTTTTCCAGTGGAATGGAAGAAAGGATTCATTAGTCCAATTTTCAAAAATGGTAATAAAACTGACATAAAACAATACAGACCAGTTATAATTTCTTCTCATATTTCCAAAATATTTGACTCAATAATTCTTGACAAAATCACACCTCTCTTTAGAAACATCATCATTGATGAGCAACATGGATTCTTTTCAGGACGGTCAACCTGTAGAATTCTTCTTTTATTCTATCAGTTCCTCTTGGATGAAATAGAGAACCACTCCCAAGTGGACTGCATTTATACAGACTTCTCAAAAGCTTTTGACACTGCAAAAACTAACAGGCTACGGAATTAATAGGCCTCTCCTCTCATGGTTTGAATCGTATCTTAAAAATCGCCTGCAGATTGTTAAAATAAGGAATCATTTTTCTGCGCCTATTATTGTTACCAGTGGAGTTCCTCAAGGGTCTCACCTTGTGCCCTTACTTTTTACTCTCTACATAAATGACATTAAAAATATACGAAGAATTCTGAATTGCTTTTGTTTGCTGATGATGCAAAAAATTTTATGCAAATTAATTGTCCACTTGATTGTTTAAAACTTCAGAAGATTTACATCATCTGGAAAAGTACTGTATTCAAAATGGGTTGAAACTTAATCATGAGAAATATAAAATAATATCGTTTTTTAAAAACAAGAAGAAAATATCATTTAGTAATAACAACGTTCTAACTCCTGGTTCACAAGTTAATGACCTTTGTGTTTTATTCAGTTAAAACCTATCATTTAATGAACATATTGAAAATATTTGTAAGAAAGCATTTCAAAGATTGGGTTGCATTACTAGATATTCTAGAGAATTTTGAAACTTAGCTACCTATCGATTGCTGTATGTGTCTATGGTACGCCCTATACTAGAATACTGTACACCTGTTTGGAACCCTTCTCATCAGACCTCTATCCATAGATTAGATTCAGTACAACATAAATTTCTTTGTTTATATTCATTTAGAGCAGGAATCTCATATGATAATGTTGATTATACATCCTTCCAACAGTCCTTAAATCTGCATAGCCTGTCACAACGCCGTGAATTATTGGATACACTCTTCATTTTTAAATTGCTTCATTCCTTGGTGAATTGTCCACAACTCCTTGCAAAAATTAACGTACATGTACCAGACAGACGCACAAGGTTCAAGAATACATTGTCTACAAATTGGCATAGAACTAACTATGCATTCAATGGGCCAATTGAACGAATGTCAAGATCTCTAAACGAAGTGGATATTGATATATTTATTGCTCATTATCAAAATTGAGAAATCACTTACATAATCTCCAGAACTGATTATTACTTTCCTGTGATTACTTGTAATATAACCTGTGTATATATCTGTACATATTTTTCTATTTATACTCCATTGAACTTTCTTTTTAGTGTGTTTTTTTGTTTATTCTTCTCTACTGTTATGTAAAATGGTATTACCATTAATAAAGTATTATTATACATGAAGGGCAAATGTTACATGACAAAAAAGTTTTATGAGTTACCTTTTTTATGTGTTTTTATGAAAATTACAAGACAAAATGCCATTACTTACCCTCCAAGGTCAAAGAAATTTTCTTGCACATCAACAGCAGTAAGCTGTAGCACTTGGCACCATATTGCAGCTACTGCACATTCCATAGGAGTAGACGGTAGATCCTGTGGGTCAATACCACTATCTTCACTGGTCTCTATCTTAGGGAGAGCCTTCTTGTCCAACTTGCCAGAAGACTCTAGGATTGGAATACTGAAATACAGAATACAGAAATTAATAAAGAATAAATAATCTGACATTTCTTGTTGTAGGTGTTCTTAGTCAGTCGATAGGCTAGTTCCAACTTGTTGACTCTCATTGATAATGATGCTCTTTCAGTCCTCTTGATGTTTCCTTGCTCTAGTAACATCTCTCTGTTAGCTTCTTTGATGTTGAAGAATTCTGTTTTCTCCAGCGACACTCGAAGACCCACTTTGCCAGCCTGTTTCCTGAGGCAATTTACCTGCATTGTTACCATTTCACGAGAATCAGCAATCAGTGCCATGTCATCTGCAAAGGCCAGGTAATCTACAACCAGTCCATCATTCTTACGGCTCAAGTAGACACCATTCTGAACACCCAAGTTGATCAGTTTCTTGCACCATTCTCTCACAACCTTCTCAAGGACACAGTTGAAGAGAAGAGGGGAAGTCCATCCCCTTGTCTCACTCCAGTTTTTATCTCAGACCTTTCTGAGATCTCACCTCTAAATTTAATCTTGGAATGGATGTTGGTCAAGGTTTCTAGGATGACTCAGTGAGTTTTGTTGTCTAGCCCTAGTTCCTGGAGTACTTTGTTAAGCATTTCTCTATCAACGGAATCGTTGGCCTTCCTAAAATCAACAAAGGTGATGACCACTTTGCGGTTTCTCATCTTGGAGTATGCAAGTACAGTTTTCAGGTTGAGGATCTGTTCAGTACAGGATCGGGTTTTCCTGAAGCCTCCCTGATATTCTCCCAGTTGACTATCCAGCTGATTTTCTGCCTTTATTAGTAAAGCCTTGGAGAGAATCTTTCATTTATTTATTTATTTATTCATGATCAGCAACAGCATAACGCCGAATTACAAAGGTCCAAGCTATGTACAATAGACATGAATCTAAAATGAAAGATATATAAATATTTACAAAGGATAGAAATACACAAAATAAAAACTGTACAATCATATATAATACATATTTACATAAACAATGACATTAACAAAGATTTTTTTGCTAGTTGTTTTACGTCGCACCGACACAGATAGGTCTTATGGCGACGATGGGACAGGAAAGGGCTAGGAGTGGGAAGAAAGCGGCCGTGGCCTTAATTAAGGTACAGCCCCAGCATTTTCCTGGTGTGAAAATGGGAAACCACGGAAAACCATCTCCCGAATACTGGATACTGGCCTCACTTAAGCGACTGCAGCTATCGAGCTTGGTCACTAACAAAGAAAAATACATTTACAGTAAATGCAGGAGCAGAACAGGAAAAAAACAAGAAGGAAAATTAAGTTATACACTGACTGACAGAGCAAATGCAACACCAAGAAGGAGTGGTCAGAACTTTATGCCAATTGCAGGGTAGACTGACGTCACTGAGGTATGCTCATGATGTGAAATGCGCCGCTGTGCTGCGCACGTAGCGAATGATAAATGGGACACGGCGTTGGCGAATGGCCCACTTCGTACCGTGATTTCTCAGCCGACAGTCATTGTAGAACGTGTTGTCGTGTGCCACAGGACACGTGTATAGCTAAGAATGCCAGGCCGCCGTCAACGGAGGCATTTCCAGGAGACAGACGACTTTACGAGGGGTATCGTGATCGGGCTGAGAAGGGCAGGTTGGTCGCTTCGTCAAATCGCAGCCGATACCCATAGGGATGTGTCCACGGTGCAGCGCCTGTGGTGAAGATGGTTGGTGCAGGGACATGTGGCACGTGCGAGGGGTCCAGGCGCAGCCCGAGTGACGTCAGCACGCGAGGATCGGCGCATCCGCCGCCAAGCGGTGGCAGCCCCACACGCCACGTCAACCGCCATTCTTCAGCATGTGCAAGACACCCTGGCTGTTCCAATATCGACCAGAACAATTTCCCGTCGATTGGTTGAAGGAGGCCTGCACTCCCGGTGGCCGCTCAGAAGACTACCATTGACTCCACAGCATAGACGTGCGCGCCTGGCATGGTGCCGGGCTAGAGCGACTTGGATGAGGGAATGGCGGAACGTCATGTTCTCCGATGAGTCACGCTTCTGTTCTGTCAGTGATAGTCACCGCAGACGAGTGTGGCGTCGGCGTGGAGAAAGGTCAAATCCGGCAGTAACTGTGGAGCGCCCTACCGCTAGACAACGCGGCATCATGGTTTGGGGCGCTATTGCGTATGATTCCACGTCACCTCTAGTGCATATTCAAGGCACGTTAAATGCCCACCGCTACGTGCAGCGTGTGCTGCGGCCGGTGGCACTCCCGTACCTTCAGGGGCTGCCCAATGCTCTGTTTCAGCAGGATAATGCCCGCCCACACACTGCTCGCATCTCCCAACAGGCTCTACGAGGTGTACAGATGCTTCCGTGGCCAGCGTACTCTCCGGATCTCTCACCAATCGAACACGTGTGGGATCTCATTGGACGCTGTTTGCAAACTCTGCCCCAGCCTCGTACGGACGACCAACTGTGGCAAATGGTTGACAGAGAATGGAGAACCATCCCTCAGGACACCATCCGCACTCTAATTGACTCTGTACCTCGACGTGTTTCTGCGTGCATCGCCGCTCGCGGTGGTCCTACATCCTACTGAGTCGATGCCGTGCGCATTGTGTAAGCTGCATATCGGTTTGAAATAAACATCAATTATTCGTCCGTGCCGTCTCTGTTTTTTCCCCAACTTTCATCACTTTCGAACCACTCCTTCTTGGTGTTGTATTTGCTCTGTCAGTCAGTGTATGAGAAATATCATGACAGAAGGAAACGTTACAAAGATGTCTAGGTTCTTGTTGATAGGTAATGTATTAAACATTGCTGGAATACGTACAGAAAGGGACCTTTGGGTGAGAGAAAGGAATAGGGTCTTCATTCTGGTACTATGGGATGGGATGTGGAGGGGGAATAAGGAAACAAATCTCGGTGGGCTTGCCCATGGCATTGCTTCCAGCACATTTCCACAGGTCAGCAATGATACAGTCCTGCCAATGAAGGAGTCTGGGTTTGGTGTAGATTGTTTGTAGTTGAAGTCTTCGCTGGGTGGATCACAGTTGAGTAGGTTTTTAAAGTATTGAGCTAAAAGGTGTCAGTTGTCCTTGTCGTTAAAAGCCAGTTTGCCTTGTGAGTCTCTGAAGCGGAGGCTTGGCGGAGTGTAATTTCTGAGTGTCTGCTTGAAGGTTCTCTGGACTTATTCTTAGCAAAGCTCTCTTCAATTTGGTTTAGTTGGTTGTGTGTGAAGGTCTGTTTGGTTCCTCGAATTATCTTGGCTGTAAACTTTCTTTGTTCCAAAAAATTCTCCCAATTTTCCTTGGTCCTTCTAGAATTCCACTTCACTCAGGCTGACTGTCTTTGGGCTATTGCATTGTCACAGTCCTCAGTCCACCACAGATGCCCCCTTCTTCTAGTGAGGGGAGCGAGTTCATTGTCCGCCTTGACAAGAGTCTCCTTCAGTTGCTCCCAGCTGTTGAGATCTGTATTGTTCAGTCTCTGACTTACTTCTTAACTGTCCTTAAGTCGCTCTACGTCAAATTTTATCATCTTTGAGGTTCTGTGTAACCTAGTGTTTCTAGGCTGGAGTATCATTTTGACCTTTGAGAGATAGTGGTCTGAGTCCAGATTGGCACTTCTTAGTACTTTCACATCTTGTATTTCCTTTTGAGATTTTCGTGACATGGCCACATGATCTATCTGGAATTCACCCAGGTTGGTATTAGGTGAAATCCAAGGCTTCTGCTTCCTTGGCAGGTGTTTGAAGGCTTTTGACTTCATGACGAACCCAAAAGTTCTACACAGATCCACCAAGCGTTCTCCGTTGCGGTTGGTTCGCTTATGCACTGGATAATTGCCCACTATGTTTCTGTGTTTTTTCTTTCTTCTCAATTGGGCATTAAAGTCACCAAGCAGTATGATGGTGGGCTTCTCGGGAAGTTTAGAGAGAATATCTTCTGAGTCTTCCCAGAATTTGTCAGTTCTGTCTGGATTGCGTCTGTTGTCCTGGTTGGTGGGGGCATGTACATTGATTGCACTGTAGCCCTTATCAGCACATTTGAGAGAGAGGATGGATATATGACTGCTCGGGGAGGTAAATTCAGTGACTGAATCCAGTATCCTGTGACTGATTATAAATCCTGTACCTAAGTAGGGTACATTCTTCATTAACTGCTGACCAACTTTTCCTTTGAGGATTCTGTAGCCTTGGGACTCGAAGGCATCCTCGTCTGTAGATCTGGTTTCCTGTACTGCTGTCAGCACTATGTTGTGTCATGTTAGTGAATCAGTCAGATGTTTCAGTTTACCTACTTTTAGCAGTGAGTTAACATTAAATGTTGCAAAGAAGCTTTACTGTCTTGATATGAGTTTACGTCTGGTGATTTCAGGGTGCTCCATCTCATCCTTAAAGAATGTCGGTGCGGACTCCCCAGAATCCAAAGGTCCGCTAACGTCACCATGGGTGATAGTGGATTGGTTACCACCTGGGGTAGTGCATTCAGTGAAATTTTTCTCCATGCACAGTTGAAGATCATTCTTCGTGGGACAGTGATGAGCCACCATCCAAGATACTACCCAAGTTGTTAGCTTGGGAGGCTTATTATTCACCCCTAGAAAGGTTGCCTTCACTACAGCTAAGGAGCCCTGTCCACCTCATTCTTCCCAGGTGCTACGCTCTGGGCCAATGTTTACCAAAGATGTTCATGGTTTTGGATTGGCATTTTCTCCAAACCTAAAAAGGTTTTCCCGCCAATACCTGGGTGGCTGACTGCAGTGGTTTCCCACTGAGCAATTTTTGTGTAACCCATTATTTACAGACAACCTTAAATTATCAGTTCACTGGATGAGTTGGCCATGTGGTTAGGGGCCCACAGCTACGAGCCTGCATCCGGGTGATAGTAGGTTCGAGCCTCACTGTCGGCAGCCCTGAAGATGGTTTTCCGTGGTTTCCCATTCTCACACCAGGCAAATGCTGGGGCTATACCTTAATTAAGGCCACGGGCAATTCCGTTCCACTCCGAGCCTTTCCCTTTGCCATTGTTGCCATAAGACCTACCTGTGTCTGTGCGACGTAAAACCACTAGCAAAAAACTTACCAGTTCCTATACAGTGTTTGTACAACCATATGTTTGAGTTTACGGTTGCATGAGCGGCGATTAGAAATTAGAATTGGGGGTCAAAAATGTACATACAACAAAAAGTACCTGGGTCTATGGCTATAAAGGGGGGGAGAGGTGGAAGGCATCAAAATTGAAAAAATATCTACAAAATGGTAGGTTTTTTGATACTCTCTGAGTGAATTTTGATAGAGACATAGAGGTTGAGTCTACCAACTTTGGTGCTGTAATAATAGTACTTTACAATAAAACTTCCACCAAAGGAACAATAATTAAACATGTATTACAATTAAATAGAAGTTTGGAGTGATTACACAATTAAAATATCATTTAGTATTTGACTACACACTAACAAAATAACGGACACTAGATAGAACTGCACAGACACATTTACTGAGTGAGACTGCCAGACTGACGAATGCATGCGGTAAGCAGGTGAATCATACCCCAGTGTTGCGCGAGTCTCCACTACTCACCAACTACTTGCTGTGACGCTGTACGAATTGGTTAGCCACAACGAGCGACATTTTGTGCATATTTCCGCGAAGTATTTTTCTTAATAATTATAAATATTAAGGAAGAAGTAGATGAAAAAGCAATAGGGATTGTAAAAAATTGCTTTTTTTAATAATTCGTCGTTTCAGGCGATTTTTAAAATAACTGTTAGGTTCTTCAGTCTGCTGAAACATTAAAAATAAAATCAGGTGACTAAAACGGAATATTTTTCCCTCCACAACTCGCCCCATCCCCAATCGCCGCTACTGTATGCTTGAGAATACAGATGAAGACAGAGGCTCTATTGAATGCATAATATGATCATATCTGCAATAAACACTTAATTTAGGAGAGGAAGTGTACATTAAGTCTATGTACATGCTAATATACATAGTGAACTTTGAATATTACCCTAGATCTCACTGTAGCTAAGGTGATAGAAACATGCAACACTTGCTACAAAAGCAGACTGTCCAGAGACATGTTCGAATACTGGCCGATTTTATTTTTTGTCATCGCTTATAATTTTGGATGTGGTATGGTCATATACCTATTTGCTTCCAAAAAATGAATGTTTATTTGGGTTTGGAAATGATTGTATGGATGTCAGATAGTGGAGTCACACTAGAATACGTTGATCCATTGGTAGGAAGCATTGCATTGCATTGTTTAATGCAGCAAGTGCTCAGAACGATGAATACTCTGGTTTCTACAGATTACATGTGGAGTTCAAACAGAATACATACGTAACATCACATTCCGATTGTACAATTTCTGCAATAAATAAGTAAAATACAGCTCTGGATATCTTAAAAATATTTTACCAGGCGAGTTGGCCGAGCGTTTAGGGGCGCGCAGCTGTGAGCTCGCACCCGGGAGATAGTGGGTTCGAACCCCACTGTCGGCAGCCCTGAAGATGGTTTTCCATTTTTACACCAGGCAAATGCTGGGGCTGTACCTTAATTAAGGCCATGGCCACTTCCTTCCGATTCCTAGATCTTTCCTGTCCCATCGTCACCATAAGACCTGTCTGTGTTGGTGCGACGTAAAGCAAAATAGCAAAAAATACATATATTTTAATAGGTTAGGAAGAGGAACCAGGGATGGAGTTGGATACCTAAGGATGATTGCAGAAAAGATGTTAGAAGTGAGCAGGGAAATATATGTATGTTTCATTGATTGGGAAAAAGCATTTGACAGAGTGAAGTGGTGTATTCTGGTGAAGATTCTGAAAGATATTGGCAGAGACTGGAAATATAGAAGATGAAAGAGTTGTGTAAGAATCAGAAAGTAGAAGAATATGAAACAGAAGACGTGAGTATTGGAAGAGGAGTGAGACTGGGACATTGCATGTCACTGGTGCTGTTCAATGTATATGATGAAAAATCTGTTAGAGAAGGCTCTGGGAAAAGCAAGGGGCATTGTTGCCAGTGGAGAACAACTAAAGATCATAAAATACATGAATGACGTGATGGTGTTAGCAGAATCAGAAAAAAGATCTACAAGCCACGTTGGAAAATATTGAAAGAGTGGGCAAAGAGTTTGGAATGAAGGTAAACATTGGCAAGACTAAGGTGATGAGAGTAAGAAAGGAGGAAAATACTGTTAATGTAACACTAGAGGGAAAGAAATTGGAACAAGTAAAATAAATAATAAAAATAAAATCATTCATATATTT
Source organism: Anabrus simplex (assembly GCF_040414725.1). NCBI lineage: Eukaryota > Metazoa > Arthropoda > Insecta > Orthoptera > Tettigoniidae > Anabrus > Anabrus simplex. Next base: position 247,788,262 of record NC_090267.1, on the reverse strand, counting down.
GGGGAGTTTGCTAACATGGAATGGAAGGTGTACAGAAGAAGTAAGAAGCAGAATATCTATGGGAAAAGCTTTCAGAAAGGTGAGAGAGCTTTTGCCATCTAAGGCAATCCCTATAAATTCAACAAAGAGGTTCGCAAAGTGTTTTGTGTGGAGTGTGGTGTCGTACGGAGCTGAAACATGGACATTAAGGAAGAAAGAAAGAAAGAAAGAAAGAAAGAAAGAAAGAAAGAAAGAAAGAAAGAAAGAAAAGAAAGATACAAAGTATTTAGAAAGTTTTGGAAAGTCACGTCATCCATGTGTTTGGAGAAGACTGGAAAAAGTGAAGTGGACAGATAACGTAAGAAATGATGAGGTGCTAAGAAGAGTAGGAGAGAAGAGACACCTCACGAAAATGATAATGAAGAGGAAAATGCCTTGGTTGGGCATGATGGTATGCACAAATATAATAAACATTTAAAACAACATCTAACACATTTAAAACACTGTATACACACAGTACCGTTATGTATCAAGCAAATTCCACTTGAATCTTGAAATAAGTTCGTAGTCTAAATTAAAATCGAAAATACAACAGTCCCATTTTTAAATACTTCTTGTTAAAACAAATTACTCTCCAGCAATGTTAGTTAAAAAAAAACTTTTGTTGCAGGCACGTGTTAATGGAAGAAGGAAATGCTCCTCAAGGTTGAATCCTGTGGCTGTATTGAATTGTGCGGAACTTTTTCATTTGTAATAATCTAGTATAAACATGAATCTTGAAAAAGAAAAGAATTGAACTAATATGGTGACAACCAAATTATGAAGTATAAATTGGTGAAAAAAAAAAAAGTGAAAAGGGAATGCACTTACTCTTGTTTTACAAGTAATGATCTTCATTCTGGTTCTGTATAGACTTTAAATATCTAAGATGAAATTCTAAAAGAATTTAATTGTGTAAAGTCCACCTGTTCAATACACATTTGCCATTTAATAAATGGTTGTTTAAAAAGCTACATAGTTGTTTAAAAATCTTTATAGGACATGTTTCAACCTAGCTTGATGGTCATCATCAGCTAAAATAACATAAGGGCCGATGACCTTCGATGTTAGGCCCCTTTAAACAACAAGCATCATCATCATCATCATCATCAAAATAACATAAGGAAGAAAGACATATAACAAAAACAGAGATACATAAAAAGTTGAGATAAAATACAATCAACAAATGCAATGGAAGTCTATGTTTAAAATGTACATAGCTTCAGTATTAAAATACACTCAACAAATACAATGGAAATCTGTGTTAAAAATGTACACAGATTCAAACTTGGATGAATTTAGTTGTAAGTGTGGGTCCAACCATATTTAATACAATATTGGTTGGCTGGAGGAAATACCTAAAAATTTATGTGAAGTTTTGAAAAATCCGTTACATTTCTTCACGGAGAAAACAAGTATAGCCAGGATCTAAAATTGGAAAACAAAAAGCTGAGTATGAGAATATGAGAATGAAAAATGAAATAGAAGTAAAAGATAATATGAAGAGTCACGAGTTATTAATTTTTAATGGTTCTAGTCCTTTTCATACGTTGCTTCCACCATCTTCTATGCCTAATTTGACTTCCTATTTTATTCTTCAGCTTTCAAATTGAAGTGGGAATCTCAATCCCAGGTCTCACTACGATCTCCATAAGACCAATTCAAGTTCTTTGGAACCACCTAATTTAAGTGAACAAATGACAACCCATATAGACAAAATAAATATTGTAGATTTCACTTAACCTGGACATACACAGGCTGGATTACTACAATATTACATAAAATTTATGATGGAGCCACTATAAGAATTTTATACTGCAGCATTCAAATTATATCATAATTTTAACGCATTTCATGTACCATCACAGATGTTAGTAATTTGTTTTAAAATGTCTTTTAGATTGTTTTGGGTATGTATATATAATTGTTCAATTTGCATCTAGGGCTGATGCACATTACAAGTGCCGAAACTAGTGATTGATTCACAATAAAACATTACTGTATTAAAAAGGTGGACCTTTGAAAACCTTTACTTTACTGTAATCCCACTTCAACATGGAACAAAATGAAATTTACAACTATTAGTGAAACAGCTTACCGGGCAAAGAAAAAAGCCTATCAATATATGGGCTTAAAAATTAAAGTCGCCAAATTGGGCAAAGATATCAACTTCCTGAAGCAATGTATCACATATGATTTAACACCTAACTAGCCTGAAAGAAACAATCAAAAAGCATCGTTATGCACCACATTTGATCAAAACTCAATAAAAGACGAATACAATTAGGCTGAAAAACAAAATCGTTTTTTGTAAACGAAAAAATTCTTCTTAAATAATAAACTTTACGAGACTCACCTTGAAGCAGCTCATCTGCTTTCTAGTGTACAATGGAATATATTCCAAAACCAAATTGACAATAAAATTTTTGACATTCTTTCACCAAAACAGCTTACTTTGAAGAAAATTAAACACATTAAAAAAAAAACAAGGTTCAACTAAAAAACCAATCCAAAGTGACTAATTTGACTAAAAACATAATCGAGAATTTTCACCCCCCTGTGGTTAACCTTTCCAATGTTAACTTTAATAATGAAGAAACTGCCATCCTATTTAAAGGCCCGAAACAAAACTGGCCTAACATGAATAAAATATACACAACCACCAACAAGATTATAGAGCCAGAAGCTACAATTAATAAAATGTCTTTAGAAAAACACGATGAAATTGGATTTGAAATATAAAGAAAACTAGACAAGATGAACATAGCTAACAACGTAAGCAGAAAAAACACCTCCATTAATTCTAATGATGACGATTTCATTTCTGAACACAAACAAATTATAGAACTTAAATAAAATAAAAATGACTTAATAATCACAAAAGCAGATAAAGGCAATGGTTATAATGGACAAAACCAATTACATATCTAAAACTAAAGAACTCTTTAATAACAGCACATTTAAAATAATCAAGAAAGAATCTACCAGCACCCCAGTTTATCAAAGTTTCCTAACTAAAAATTATAATTTTCTCTCCAACAAATCCATTAAAAACACTATCAAACTAATTGAGGAATTAAAGTCATTTAACCTACAACCTAACCACTCCCTTCATTCTTTCGATATAGTAAATATGTACTGGAGCATACCAACTTCAAAACTTCTCATCACCATTGAAAACAATTAAAAAAATACAGTTCTGTCAGTATACTAGAAATACAAGATTTCATACATCTCCTGAAACTGGTCATCAATAATAACTTTATTTTCGACAAAATTACTACCAACAGAATGGACTGATGATGGGATCACCTGCATCAGGAATTTTAGCTAATATCCATTTGGATGATTTGAAATATTCAAAAATTAACAACAACAATTTTCCATCCTGATGATGATGAATTTTCCAAATATTCTTATATGGACCAGATACGTTGACGATACATTTTTCATCATGAATTAAGCAATCAAGAACGCGAACTCCACTCTCCAAGACCTGAATAGCATTGAACCCATCATTAAATTTACACTTGATTCTGAAATTAATAGAACAATCAACTTTTTAGATCGAACCATTATCAGAAATCCCTCTAACCTACCTTATAACATTTGTAGGAAAAATACACAAACTGTTAATACTATCCATAAAGATTCCACACATTCCCTAATGCATAAACGTGCAGCATATAATAGTATGGTCTATCGGGCTTTCACGATACCCATGACAAAGAAAGACCTTAATAATGAACTTAATACCATAAGAGCAATTGCCAAGTGTAATGAGTACAACAGGCCTTTTATAGAACAAATAATTCACAAATACAGGCACCGGCCCAAGACCACTCTCATAAAAGAAAAACCAAAAGCTCTTATTTCATCCATTTTCACTTATAATAATGATGTCCACAAAATCACCAATCTTTTCCAAAAACACAATGTAAGAATTTTATTCACAACCAACAACAGAACCTCTGAAATTTTACACAACTCTTCTTCAATTAATACCCCCAACATTTACTCCAAATCTGGAATATACAGACTCAAATGTAATGAATGTAGCAGCTTGTACATGGGTCAAACAGGACGAAGCTTTACGATTATTAGATATCTAGAACACGTCAACGCTCCCCCTGTGGGTGGGGGTGGTAGAATAACACGCACGGTCTCCCCTGCCTGTCGTAAGAACCAACGAAAAGGGGCCCCAGGGTCTCTGAACTTTGGAGCGTGGGTTGGCGACCACGGGAGCCTTAGCTGAGTCCTGGCATTGCTTCCACTTACTTGCACCAGGCTCCTCACTTTCATCTATCCTATCTGACCTCTCTTGGTCAACTCTTGTTCTTTTCTGACCCCAACGCTATTATATATGGAGGCCTAGGGAGTCTTTCATTTTCACGCCCTTCATGGCCCTTGTCTTCCTTTGGTCAATACCTTCATTTTTCAAAGTGTCGACCCCTTCCATTTTTCCCTCTGATTAGTGTTATATAGAGGATGGTTGCCCAGTTGTACTTCCTCTTAAAACGATAATCACCACCACCATCACCACACGTCAACGCAACGAGGTACAACAAATGCATTATTCTAATCATAAATTCACCGACATCAAACATGACATGGAAATTCTTCAAACAGCAAATAAGGGACCCATCATGAATGTTATTGAAAGTTGTTACATTAATTGCGATCAGTATTTCAACCCCAATTACAACCTAAATGAAATCTATGAAAAACCCAATATCCTTTTTGATCTTTTAATCAACTGGCTTACAAACATCAAACTATCAAAAAACAATTCAATCTTCCAAGTCATCCGCAATACACATCCCTGTCAATTGCCTTCAATACCCTACCCTCCCGCCCCACCATAGTTTCATTCCCTGTCGGTGCTCTGCCTCCTTCCTTCCCCTTGTCGCTTCCTTCTAGCAAAACACACAAACAAACACACACACACTCTCTCTCTTTTTTCTTTTTTTGTTCAGCTCCACCCATCAGTCCAACACATACATTAAACATGCTGCTCAAGGTGAGTTAATCATTAATTTTTAATGGTTCTAGTAATTTCCATACACTGCTTTCACTATCTTCTCTGCCTAATTTGGCTTCCTAGTTTCTTCTTCAGGTTTCAAATTGAAGTGGGAATCTCAATCCCAGCTCACACTACGATCTCTATAAGACCAATTCAACTTCTTTGGAGCCACTTAACCTGGTTGCTATAAGAATTTTATACCGCAGCATTCAGATTATATCATAATTTTAACTCATTTCATGTACCATCATAGATGCTAGTAATGTGTTTTAAAATCTGTTTTAGGTTGTTTAAGGTCCAGTATGTGTATATAATTGTTCAATTTGCATCTAGGGCCAATGATGGCACATTACAGGTGCCGAAACTAGTACCCTTATGATATGTGATTGATTCACAACAAAACATTACTGTATTGAAAAGGTGGAACTTTGAAAACCTTTATTTTACTGTAATCCCACTTCAATATGGAACAAAATTAAATTTATAACTATTAGTGAAACATCCCTTTTAACTGCTGATTCCACCTCTGTCATTGTATTGTCTGATTCCTTCTTTGTTACTTCTAATCTTGCTGTCTGGACACCTTCTCCACATGTCTAGTTTCTCGCATTTAGCAGTTCACTGAAATATTCTTTTTGTATATTCATTATCTCTTCTGGTTTTATTCTTCACAAACCCTGTGTTCACTATTTCATTCCTACATTTTCTTATAATTCCAAATAATACATTTTTTCTCACAGTTCAAATCTTCCCTTACTTCCTGTATATCTTGTATGACAATTTGTCTTTATTTCTGCTAAATGTAATGTCCCAAAAATGTATCTTTTCATTTGTTTCTGATTCCATTGTGAACTTGATTGAATTGTGTAAAGAGTTTAGTGTATCGTATAAGTGTTGTGCAAGTGTGACATCATTAACATAAACACATATCATGTCATCAACGTACCTGCCCCAGTACAATATTCCTTTGGAGCTTTTGGTTGGTTAAGAGATTGCTCTCAGTGCTATTTAGGAATATGTTTTGATACTATGAACTCATGGTTAATCCTTCCTTCTGTGAATATGTTTTGTTGTTCAACATGAATGTGTTTTGGTTTGAGGTCATTTTTAATAAGTTCTGTTTTGTGTTTATTGTGTTGAATTGCTTTCTTTTAGATGTTTTTCTATAGTTTTAAATGACTTTCCTATTGGTATGTTCGTGTACATGTAGGTGATGTCAAAATATATCATATTTGTGCTTTCTGTTATTTTTAGTTTATTTAGTTCTTTTGTTAGTTCTAAAGTATCAATCTGTTTGTCCTTGTCTCTTCTTTCTCTTGCTCACAATGTCTTGTCACTTTGTTTACCTTTGCATTTTGTATGCATTTTTGAAATTTTCTATTGGTCTGATGGGACATGTGTCTTTATGTATTTTGGGGAGTGCTATTAGTGTTGGGATTTTGGGGTTTGTGATTATAAATTTTCATTTTTCTTCTTTGATGAGGATTAAATGTGTTTTCTTTATAGATTGCTTTATGCCACTTTAAAATTTAGTTGAGTTGCATTTGGTCTGCTGTATTCATTCTTTACAGAATTTTAAAAGAAATGCGATCTTTCTGCTTTGAGAACTGGTCACTGTGTGATTTCTTTGGGGACATTTCCATTGTATACAGAGTTACAGTTCTATTACACAACACAGAAGTAACAAACAAAATACTAGTCTCTCATAGCAGTTCACTGCTCATGAACAACAGCAACTCTATTGATAAGACAATTCATTAGTGTACCGTGAAAACATGACTTTACAATTCGCACTGAGGTAGCAGAATGCATAACTCTCTTTATGGTGAATAACTCCCACCATTGCCACTAGCTGTCACTCATCAGATGCCTAATAACTAGGGCTCGGATCTTTATGCAGTAATAGGTTAGAATGCAAACTTACTGAAGCGAGTAATAAGTAGAGTCTACCCGCACAACGGTAATGCTATGAGGTGTTTGCATAAACATTAGGGGTTAGGCCCATTAATACCCCTAGAATTTATGTTACTCCCACTACATTACGTTAGAGCGGGCTAGTCAACATTTCCTACTAACAACATTATTTAGTAACATAATTACTTAGTAGGAAGTGTCGAATGGGCCAAACCCCTAATGTTTATGCAAACCTCATAGCATTACCGTCGTGCGGGTAGACTTTACTTATTGCTCGCTTCAGTAAGTTTGCATTCTAACCTATTACTGCATAAACATCCAGGCCCTACTAATAACACACTTAATCCACTCCTGAATAGATGCAACAGAATAATCTGATTTATCCAAGAGTATGATATTACAATTATAAATTCCAAGTAATTTTAATGTTTTAAAGTGAAATTCTTTGCAGCGTTACAAACACTAAGATTGTAGTTTTAGTATAATTAAGCTCAGGATTTAGTCATGATAAAATGTTCACTTACCTTGCTAGAAACACAAACTTGGAGGGTATCATGTAGAAAGGTAACATTCTCTTGAGAGCTGCACGTACTTCCTTTCTAGATGTGTTCCCTTGTGGCACAATGTACGCTACCAATGACTTGTCCGAACCTTCTTCTCCTATAGCCAATACACAGCCAGTCTTAACCATAGGAAGATCCAGTAGAGCAGCTTCCACAGCCTTACATAATCAGAACACATTAAAAATACCAGTCCATTTTTCTTAGCCCCAAGAAATATTAGAAAAATCCTATGTTAAGACCTATGTTATAATTAGCATATATTCACATTATCATTGCCCAGCAATCAAAACCACGTAATTCTATCCTCAAGCTAAAACAACTTAGTTCCATGAATTGTTATGAATTACCATTGGGGACGATGACCTAAGTGTTAGGCCCCTTTAAACAACAAGCAAACAAGTACCATTGCAAACATTGTGTTAAAGTCCTACATATGGTCTTGACCAAATTTCAATCGTCAAATTCAAAAAGTCTCCAAATTTCCTTCAGAACTGAAGGCATTCAAAAGATTTTCCTTTCTCCCAAAAAGTTTTCCGTTTTGGAGTTACGAGGTTGTGATCACCAGCCAATGTTATACTACTCCACAGGACTTTGGTTTCATCTTGGACATCCCTACAACTATTCACAAATTTAGATGCAATTAGTAAGTACAGTTTTTCTAATGTGTAAGTTCATGCCATAAGTTTCAAAACTGTACTGTATATTCTTAATTATTTATTTGAAAATCCTCCACAGAATGAAGTCTCCATTGAGACTTCTGTCTGTCAGGCTCTATGGGGGCTAAGAGGAACTGGAT